>NW_025533177.1:0-124587 GCF_020631705.1 Daphnia magna | reverse complement strand
ACTGCATGGAATATACTTGTATTCAATGTGAATACACTGTTATACCATGAGTTTTTACTTCTATATGTAAAAGCCTGCATGGATATACTTGTATTCAATGTGAATACACTGTTATACCATGAGTTTTTACTTCTATATGTAAACTGCATGGAATATACTTGTATTCAATGTGAATACACTGTTATACCATGAGTTTTTAGTTCTATATGTAAACAGCATCAAATATACTTGTATTCAATGTGAATACACTGTTATACCATGAGTTTTTACTTCTATATGTAAACTGCATGGAATATACTTGTATTCAATGTGAATACACTGTTATACCATGAGTTTTTACTTCTATATGTAAACAGCATGAAATATACTTGTATTCAATGTGAATACACTGTTATACCATGAGTTTTTACTTCATATGTAAACTGCATGGAATATACTTGTATTCAATGTGAATACACTGTTATACCATGAGTTTTTACTTCTATATGTAAACAGCATCAAAATACTTGTATTCAATGTGAATACACTGTTATACCCTGAGTTTTTACTTCTATATGTAAACTGCATCAAATATACTTGTATTCAATGTGAATACACTGTTATACCACGAGTTTTTACTTCTATAGTAAACTGCATGGAATATACTTGTATTCAATGTGAATACACTGTTATACCATGAGTTTTTACTTCTATATGTAAACTGCATCGAAATATACTTGTATTCAATGTGAATACACTGTTATACCATGAGTTTTTACTTCTATATGTAAACTGCATGGAATATACTTGTATTCAATGTGAATACACTGTTATACCATGAGTTTTTACTTCTATATATAAACTGCATGGAATATACTTGTATTCAATGTGAATACACTGTTATACCATGAGTTTTTAGTTCTATATGTAAACAGCATGAAATATACTTGTATTCAATGTGAATACACTGTTATACCATGAGTTTTTACTTCTATATGTAAACTGCATGGAATATACTTGTATTCAATGTGAATACACTGTTATACCATGAGTTTTTAGTTCTATATGTAAACAGCATCAAATATACTTGTATTCAATGTGAATACACTGTTATACCATGAGTTTTTACTTCTATATGTAAACAGCATGGAAATATACTTGTATTCAATGTGAATACACTGTTATACCATGAGTTTTTACTTCTATATGTAAACAGCATCAAATATACTTGTATTCAATGTGAATACACTGTTATACCATGAGTTTTTACTTCTATATGTAAACAGCATGAAATATACTTGTATTCAATGTGAATACACTGTTATACCATGAGTTTTTAGTTCTATATGTAAACTGCATGAAATATACTTGTATTCAATGTGAATACACTGTTATACCACTGAGTTTTTACTTCTATATGTAAACTGCATGGAATTATACTTGTATTCAATGTGAATACACTGTTATACCATGAGTTTTTACTTCTATATGTAAACAGCATCGAATATACTTGTATTCAATGTGAATACACTGTTATACCATGAGTTTTTAACTTCTATATGTAAACTGCATGGAATATACTTGTATTCAATGTGAATACACTGTTATACCATGAGTTTTTAGTTCTATATGTAAACTGCATCGAATATACTTGTATTCAATGTGAATACACTGTTATACCATGAGTTTTTACTTCTATATGTAAACTGCATCGGAATATACTTGTATTCAATGTGAATACACTGTTATACCATGAGTTTTTACTTCTATATGTAAACAGCATCAAATATACTTGTATTCAATGTGAATACACTGTTATACCATGAGTTTTTACTTCTATATGTAAACTGCATGGAATATACTTGTATTCAATGTGAATACACTGTTAATACCATGAGTTTTTACTTCTATATGTAAACAGCATCAAATATACTTGTATTCAATGTGAATACAACTGTTATACCATGAGTTTTTACTTCTATATGTAAACTGCATGGAATATACTTGTATTCAATGTGAATACACTGTTATACCATGAGTTTTTAGTTCTATATGTAAACTGCATCAAATATACTTGTATTCAATGTGAATACACTGTTATACCATGAGTTTTTACTTCTATATGTAAACAGCATCAAATATACTTGTATTCAATGTGAATACACTGTTATACCATGAGTTTTTACTTCTATATGTAAACAGCATGAAATATACTTGTATTCAATGTGAATACACTGTTATACCATGAGTTTTTACTTCTATAGTAAACAGCATGGAAATATACTTGTATTCAATGTGAATACACTGTTATACCATGAGTTTTTACTTCTATATGTAAACTGCATGGAATATACTTGTATTCAATGTGAATACACTGTTATACCATGAGTTTTTAGTTCTATATAAACTGCATGGAATATACTTGTATTCAATGTGAATACACTGTTATACCATGAGTTTTTAGTTCTATATGTAAACAGCATCAAATATACTTGTATTCAATGTGAATACACTGTTATACCATGAGTTTTTATTCTCTATATGTAAACTGCATGGAATATACTTGTATTCAATGATAAACACACTGTTATACCATGAGTTTTTAGTTCTATATGTAAACAGCATCAAATATACTTGTA
The DNA here is from genome assembly GCF_020631705.1 of Daphnia magna. Taxonomy (NCBI): domain Eukaryota; kingdom Metazoa; phylum Arthropoda; class Branchiopoda; order Diplostraca; family Daphniidae; genus Daphnia; species Daphnia magna. The sequence goes on along the minus strand of NW_025533177.1, from coordinate 121,969 downwards.
TTCAATGTGAATACACTGTTATACCATGAGTTTTTACTTCTATATGTAAACTGCATGGAATATACTTGTATTCAATGTGAATACACTGTTATACCATGAGTTTTTACTTCTATATGTAAACTGCATGGAATATACTTGTATTCAATGTGAATACACTGTTATACCATGAGTTTTTACTTCTATATGTAAACTGCATGGAATATACTTGTATTCAATGTGAATACACTGTTATACCATGAGTTTTTACTTCTATATGTAAACAGCATCAAATATACTTGTATTCAATGTGAATACACTGTTATACCATGAGTTTTTACTTATATATAAACTGCATGGAATATACTTGTATTCAATGTGAATACACTGTTATACCATGAGTTTTTAGTTCTATATGTAAAACAGCATCAAATATACTTGTATTCAATGTGAATACACTGTTATACCATGAGTTTTTACTTCTATATGTAAACTGCATGGAATATACTTGTATTCAATGTGAATACACTGTTATACCATGAGTTTTACTTCTATATGTAAACTGCATCAAATATACTTGTATTCAATGTGAATACACTGTTATACCATGAGTTTTTAGTTCTATATGTAAACTGCATGAAATATACTTGTATTCAATGTGAATACACTGTTATACCATGAGTTTTTACTTCTATACGTAAACAGCGCATGGAAATATACTTGTATTCAATGTGAATACACTGTTATACCATGAGTTTTTACTTCTATATGTAAACTGCATGAAATATACTTGTATTCAATGTGAATACACTGTTATACCATGAGTTTTTAGTTCTATATGTAAACTGCATGGAATATACTTGTATTCAATGTGAATACACTGTTATACCATGAGTTTTTACTTCTATATATAAACTGCATGGAATATACTTGTATTCAATGTGAATACACTGTTATACCATGAGTTTTTACTTCTATATGTAAACAGCATCAAATATACTTGTATATCAATGTGAATACACTGTTATACCATGAGTTTTTATTCTATATGTAAACTGCATGGAATATACTTGTATTCAATGTGAATACACTGTTATACCATGAGTTTTTACTTCTATATGTAAACAGCATCAAATATACTTGTATTCAATGTGAATACACTGTTATACCATGAGTTTTTACTTCTATATGTAAACAGCATCAAATATACTTGTATTCAATGTGAATACACTGTTATACCATGAGTTTTTACTTCTATATGTAAACTGCATGAAATATACTTGTATTCAATGTGAATACACTGTTATACCATGAGTTTTTACTTCTATATGTAAACAGCATCGAATATACTTGTATTCAATGAATGAATACACTGTTATACCATGAGTTTTTACTTCTATATGTAAACAGCATCAAATATACTTGTATTCAATGTGAATACACTGTTATACCATGAGTTTTTACTTCTATATGTAAACTGCATGGAATATACTTGTATTCAATGTGAATACACTGTTATACCCATGAGTTTTTACTTCTATATGTAAACTGCATGAAATATACTTGTATTCAATGTGAATACACTGTTATACCATGAGTTTTTACTTCTATATGTAAACCAGCATGAAATATACTTGTATTCAATGTGAATACACTGTTATACCATGAGTTTTTACTTCTATATGTAAACTGCATGAAATATACTTGTATTCAATGTGAATACACTGTTATACCATGAGTTTTTAGTTCTATATGTAAACTGCATGAAATATACTTGTATTCAATGTGAATACACTGTTATACCATGAGTTTTTACTTCTATATGTAAACAGCATGAAATATACTTGTATTCAATGTGAATACACTGTTATACCATGAGTTTTTACTTCTATATGTAAAACAGCATGGAATATACTTGTATTCAATGTGAATACACTGTTATACCATGAGTTTTTACTTCTATATGTAAACTGCATGGAATATACTTGTATTCAATGTGAATACACTGTTATACCATGAGTTTTTAGTTCTATATGTAAACTGCATGGAATATACTTGTATTCAATGTGAATACACTGTTATACCATGAGTTTTTACTTCTATATGTAAACAGCATCAAATATACTTGTATTCAATGTGAATACACTGTTATACCACATGAGTTTTTACTTCTATATGTAAACTGCATGGAATATACTTGTATTCAATGTGAATACACTGTTATACCATGAGTTTTTACTTCTATATGTAAACTAGCATGGAATATACTTGTATTCAATGTGAATACACTGTTATACCATGAGTTTTTATTCTTATATGTAAACTGCATGGAATATACTTGTATCTCAATGTGAATACACTGTTATACCATGAGTTTTTACTTCTATATGTAAACAGCATGAAATATACTTGTATTCAATGTGAATACACTGTTATACCATGAGTTTTTACTTCTATATATAAACTGCATGGAATATACTTGTATTCAATGTGAATACACTGTTATACCATGAGTTTTTAGTTCTATATGTAAACAGCATGAAATATACTTGTATTCAATGTAAATACACTGTTATACCATGAGTTTTTACTTCTATATGTAAACTAGCATGGAATAATACTTGTATTCAATGTGAATACACTGTTATACCATGGAGTTTTTACTTCTATATGTAAAAACTGCATCAAATATACTTGTATTCAATGTGAATACACTGTTATACCATGAGTTTTTACTTCTATATGTAAACTGCATGGAAATATACTTGTATTCAATGTGAATACACTGTTATACCATGAGTTTTTACTTCTATATGTAAACAGCATCGGAAATATACTTGTATTCAATGTGAATACACTGTTATACCATGAGTTTTTACTTCTATATGTAAACTGCATGAAATATACTTGTATTCAATGTGAATACACTGTTATACCATGAGTTTTTACTTCTATATGTAAACTGCATGGAATATACTTGTATTCAATGTGAATACACTGTTATACCATGAGTTTTTAGTTCTATATGTAAACTGCATGGAATATACTTGTATTCAATGTGAATACACTGTTATACCATGAGTTTTTACTTCTATATGTAAACAGCATGGAATATACTTGTATTCAATGTGAATACACTGTTATACCATGAGTTTTTACTTCTATATGTAAACTGCATGGAAATATACTTGTATTCAATGTGAATACACTGTTATACCATGAGTTTTTACTTCTATATGTAAACCGCATGAAATATACTTGTATTCAATGTGAATACACTGTTATACCATGAGTTTTTAGTTCTATATGTAAACAGCATGGAATATACTTGTATTCAATGTGAATACACTGTTATACCATGAGTTTTTAGTTCTATATGTAAACAGCATGGAATATAACTTGTATTCAATGAATGAATACACTGTTATACCATGAGTTTTTACTTCTATATGTAAACAGCATGAAATATACTTGTATTCAATGTGAATACACTGTTATACCATGAGTTTTTAGCTTCTATATGTAAACAGCATGAAATATACTTGTATTCAATGAATGAATACACTGTTATACCATGAGTTTTTACTCTATATGTAAACGCATGAAATATACTTGTATTCAATGTGAATACACTGTTATACCATGAGTTTTTACTTCTATATGTAAACTGCATGAAATATACTTGTATTCAATGTGAATACACTGTTATACCATGAGTTTTTACTTATATGTAAACAGCATCAAATATACTTGTATTCAATGTGAATACACTGTTATACCATGAGTTTTTACTTCTATATGTAAACTGCATGAAATATACTTGTATTCAATGTGAATACACTGTTATACCATGAGTTTTTAGTTCTATAGTAAACAGCATCAAATATACTTGTATTCAATGTGAATACACTGTTATACCATGAGTTTTTAGTTCTATATGTAAACAGCATCAAATATACTTGTATTCAATGTGAATACACTGTTATACCATGAGTTTTTACTTCTATATGTAAACTGCATGGAATATACTTGTATTCAATGTGAATACACTGTTATACCATGAGTTTTTACTTCTTATATGTAAACAGCATGGAATATACTTGTATTCAATGTGAATACACTGTTATACCATGAGTTTTTACTTCTATATGTAAACAGCATCAAATATACTTGTATTCAATGTGAATACACTGTTATACCATGAGTTTTTACTTCTATATGTAAACTGCATGGAATATACTTGTATTCAATGTGAATACACTGTTATACCATGAGTTTTTACTTCTATATGTAAACTGCATCAAATATACTTGTATTCAATGTGAATACACTGTTATACCATGAGTTTTTACTTCTATATGTAAACAGCATCAAATATACTTGTATTCAATGTGAATACACTGTTATACCATGAGTTTTTACTTCTATATGTAAACAGCATCAAATATACTTGTATTCAATGTGAATACACTGTTATACCAATGAGTTTTTACTTCTATATGTAAACTGCATGAAATATACTTGTATTCAATGTGAATACACTGTTATACCATGAGTTTTTACTTCTATATGTAAACTGCATGGAAATATACTTGTATTCAATGTGAATACACTGTTATACCATGAGTTTTTACTTCTATATGTAAACTGCATGGAATATACTTGTATTCAATGTGAATACACTGTTATACCATGAGTTTTTACTTCTATATGTAAACTGCATGGAATATACTTGTATTCAATGTGAATACACTGTTATACCATGAGTTTTTAGTTCTATATGTAAACTGCATCAAATATACTTGTATTCAATGTGAATACACTGTTATACCATGAGTTTTTACTTCTATATGTAAACTGCATGGAATATACTTGTATTCAATGTGAATACACTGTTATACCATGAGTTTTTAGTTCTATATGTAAACAGCATGAAATATACTTGTATTCAATGTGAATACACTGTTATACCATGAGTTTTTATTCTATATGTAAACTGCATGGAATATACTTGTATTCAATGTGAATACACTGTTATACCATGAGTTTTTAGTTCTATATGTAAACTGCATGGAATATACTTGTATTCAATGTGAATACACTGTTATACCATGAGTTTTTAGTTCTATATGTAAACAGCATCAAATATACTTGTATTCAATGTGAATACACTGTTATACCATGAGTTTTTACTTCTATATGTAAACAGCATGAAATATACTTGTATTCAATGTGAATACACTGTTATACCATGGAGTTTTTACTTCTATATGTAAACTGCATGGAATATACTTGTATTCAATGTGAATACACTGTTATACCATGAGTTTTTACTTCTATATGTAAACTGCATGGAATATACTTGTATTCAATGTGAATACACTGTTATACCATGAGTTTTTAGTTCTATATGTAAACAGCATGAAATATACTTGTATTCAATGTGAATACACTGTTATACCATGAGTTTTTACTTCTATATGTAAACTGCATCAAATATACTTGTATTCAATGTGAATACACTGTTATACCATGAGTTTTTACTTCTATATGTAAACAGCATGGAATATACTTGTATTCAATGTGAATACACTGTTATACCATGAGTTTTATTCTATTCTATATGTAAACAGCATGGAATATACTTGTATTCAATGTGAATACACTGTTATACCATGAGTTTTTACTTCTATATGTAAACTGCATGGAAATATACTTGTATTCAATGTGAATACACTGTTATACCATGAGTTTTTACTTCTATATGTAAACTGCATGGAATATACTTGTATTCAATGTGAATACACTGTTATACCATGAGTTTTTAGTTCTATATGTAAACTGCATCAAATATACTTGTATTCAATGTGAATACACTGTTATACCATGAGTTTTTACTTCATATGTAAACTGCATCAAATATACTTGTATTCAATGTGAATACACTGTTATACCATGAGTTTTTACTTCTATATGTAAACAGCATCGAATATACTTGTATTCAATGTGAATACACTGTTATACCATGAGTTTTTACTTCTATATGTAAACTGCATGGAATATACTTGTATTCAATGTGAATACACTGTTATACCATGAGTTTTTACTTCTATATGTAAACTGCATGAAATATACTTGTATTCAATGTGAATACACTGTTATACCATGAGTTTTTACTTCTATATGTAAACTGCAGCACGGAATATACTTGTATTCAATGTGAATACACTGTTATACCATGAGTTTTTACTTCTATATGTAAACAGCATGAAATATACTTGTATTCAATGTGAATACACTGTTATACCATGAGTTTTTACTTCTATAAGTAAACTGCATGGAAATATACTTGTATTCAATGTGAATACACTGTTATACCATGAGTTTTTACTTCTATATGTAAACAGCATCAAATATACTTGTATTCAATGTGAATACACTGTTATACCATGAGTTTTTACTTCTATATGTAAACAGCATGAAATATACTTGTATTCAATGTGAATACACTGTTATACCATGAGTTTTTACTTCTATATGTAAACTGCATGGAATATACTTGTATTCAATGTGAATACACTGTTATACCATGAGTTTTTACTTCTATATGTAAACTGCATGGAATATACTTGTATTCAATGTGAATACACTGTTATACCATGAGTTTTTACTTCTATATGTAAACAGCATCAAATATACTTGTATTCAATGTGAATACACTGTTATACCATGAGTTTTTACTTCTATATGTAAACTGCATGAAATATACTTGTATTCAATGTGAATACACTGTTATACCATGAGTTTTTAGTTCTATATGTAAACTGCATCAAATATACTTGTATTCAATGTGAATACACTGTTATACCATGAGTTTTTACTTCTATATGTAAACAGCATGAAATATACTTGTATTCAATGTGAATACACTGTTATACCATGAGTTTTTACTTCTATATGTAAACTGCATGGAATATACTTGTATTCAATGTGAATACACTGTTATACCATGAGTTTTTACTTCTATATAAAAACTGCATGGAATATACTTGTATTCAATGTGAATACACTGTTATACCATGAGTTTTTACTTCTATATGTAAACAGCATCAAATATACTTGTATTCAATGTGAATACACTGTTATACCATGAGTTTTTACTTCTATATGTAAACTGCATGGAATATACTTGTATTCAATGTGAATACACTGTTATACCATGAGTTTTTACTTCTATATGTAAACTGCATCAAATATACTTGTATTCAATGTGAATACACTGTTATACCATGAGTTTTTACTTCTATATGTAAACAGCATCAAATATACTTGTATTCAATGTGAATACACTGTTATACCATGAGTTTTTACTTCTATATGTAAACAGCATGGAAATATACTTGTATTCAATGTGAATACACTGTTATACCATGAGTTTTTACTTCTATATGTAAACTGCATGAAATATACTTGTATTCAATGTGAATACACTGTTATACCATGAGTTTTTACTTCTATATGTAAACTGCATGAAATATACTTGTATTCAATGTGAATACACTGTTATACCATGAGTTTTTACTTCTATATGTAAACTGCATGAAATATACTTGTATTCAATGTGAATACACTGTTATACCATGAGTTTTTACTTCTATATGTAAACAGCATGGAATATACTTGTATTCAATGTGAATACACTGTTATACCATGAGTTTTTACTTCATATGTAAACTGCATGGAATTATACTTGTATTCAAGTGAATACACTGTTATACCATGAGTTTTTACTTCTATATGTAAACTGCATGGAAATATACTTGTATTCAATGTGAATACACTGTTATACCATGAGTTTTTACTTCTATATATAAACTGCATGGAATATACTTGTATTCAATGTGAATACACTGTTATACCATGAGTTTTTACTTCTATATGTAAACAGCATCAAATATACTTGTATTCAATGTGAATACACTGTTATACCATGAGTTTTTACTTCTATATGTAAACTGCATGGAATATACTTGTATTCAATGTGAATACACTGTTATACCATGAGTTTTTACTTCTATATGTAAACTGCATGAAATATACTTGTATTCAAGAGAATACACTGTTATACCATGAGTTTTTACTTCTATATGTAAACTGCATGAAATATACTTGTATTCAATGTGAATACACTGTTATACCATGAGTTTTTACTTCTATATGTAAACAGCATCAAATATACTTGTATTCAATGTGAATACACTGTTATACCATGAGTTTTTACTTCTAATATGTAAACTGCATGGAATATACTTGTATTCAATGTGAATACACTGTTATACCATGAGTTTTTACTTCTATATGTAAACAGCATGAAATATACTTGTATTCAATGTGAATACACTGTTATACCATGAGTTTTTACTTCTATATGTAAACAGCATCAAATATACTTGTATTCAATGTGAATACACTGTTATACCATGAGTTTTTACTTCTATATGTAAACTGCATGAAATATACTTGTATTCAATGTGAATACACTGTTATACCATGAGTTTTTACTTCTATAGTAAACTGCATGAAATATACTTGTATTCAATGTGAAATACACTGTTATACCATGAGTTTTTAGTTCTATATGTAAACAGCATGAAATATACTTGTATTCAATGTGAATACACTGTTATACCATGAGTTTTTACTTCTATATGTAAACAGCATCAAATATACTTGTATTCAATGTGAATACACTGTTATACCATGAGTTTTTACTTCTATATGTAAACTGCATGGAATATACTTGTATTCAATGTGAATACACTGTTATACCATGAGTTTTTACTTCTATATGTAAACTGCATGAAATATACTTGTATTCAATGTGAATACACTGTTATACCATGAGTTTTTACTTCTATATGTAAACTGCATCAAATATACTTGTATTCAATGTGAATACACTGTTATACCATGAGTTTTTACTTTATATGTAAACTGCATGAAATATACTTGTATTCAATGTGAATACACTGTTATACCATGAGTTTTTACTTCTATATGTAAACAGTGCATCAAATATACTTGTATTCAATGTGAATACACTGTTATACCATGAGTTTTTACTTCTATATGTAAACTGCATGGAATATACTTGTATTCAATGTGAATACACTGTTATACCATGAGTTTTTACTTCTATATGTAAACTGCATCAGAATATACTTGTATTCAATGTGAATACACTGTTATACCATGAGTTTTTACTTCTATATGTAAACAGCATGAAATATACTTGTATTCAATGTGAATACACTGTTATACCATGAGTTTTTACTTCTATATGTAAACCGGCATCAAATATACTTGTATTCAATGTGAATACACTGTTATACCATGAGTTTTTACTTCTATATGTAAACAGCATCAAATATACTTGTATTCAATGTGAATACACTGTTATACCATGAGTTTTTAGTTCTATATGTAAACTGCACGAATATATACTTGTATTCAATGTGAATACACTGTTATACCATGAGTTTTTACTTCTATATGTAAACTGCATGAAATATACTTGTATTCAATGTGAATACACTGTTATACCATGAGTTTTTACTTCTATATGTAAACAGCATCAGAATATACTTGTATTCAATGTGAATACACTGTTATACCATGAGTTTTTACTTCTATATGTAAACTGCATGGAATATACTTGTATTCAATGTGAATACACTGTTATACCATGAGTTTTTACTTCTATATGTAAACTGCATGGAATATACTTGTATTCAATGTGAATACACTGTTATACCATGAGTTTTTAGTTCTATATGTAAACAGCGATCAAATATACTTGTATTCAATGTGAATACACTGTTATACCATGAGTTTTTACTTCTATATGTAAACTGCATGGAATATACTTGTATTCAATGTGAATACACTGTTATACCATGAGTTTTTAGTTCTATATGTAAACAGCATCAAATATACTTGTATTCAATGTGAATACACTGTTATACCATGAGTTTTTACTTCTATATGTAAACAGCACAGGAATATACTTGTATTCAATGTGAATACACTGTTATAACCATGAGTTTTTACTTCTATATGTAAACTGCATGGAATATACTTGTATTCAATGTGAATACACTGTTATACCATGAGTTTTTACTTCTATATGTAAACTGCATGGAATATACTTGTATTCAATGTGAATACACTGTTATACCATGAGTTTTTACTTCTATATGTAAACAGCATCAAATATACTTGTATTCAATGTGAATACACTGTTATAACCATGAGTTTTTAGTTCTATATGTAAACAGCATGGAATATACTTGTATTCAATGTGAATACACTGTTATACCATGAGTTTTTACTTCTATATGTAAACTGTATGGAAATATACTTGTATTCAATGTGAATACACTGTTATACCATGAGTTTTTACTTCTATATGTAAACTGCATGGAAATATACTTGTATTCAATGTGAATACACTGTTATACCATGAGTTTTTACTTCTATATGTAAACTGCATGAAATATACTTGTATTCAATGTGAATACACTGTTATACCATGAGTTTTTACTTCTATATGTAAACTGCATGGAATATACTTGTATTCAATGTGAATACACTGTTATACCATGAGTTTTTACTTCTATATGTAAACTGCATGAAATATACTTGTATTCAATGTGAATACACTGTTATACCATGAGTTTTTAGTTCTATATGTAAACTGCATGAAATATACTTGTATTCAATGTGAATACACTGTTATACCATGAGTTTTTACTTATATATAAACTGCATGGAATATACTTGTATTCAATGTGAATACACTGTTATACCATGAGTTTTTACTTCTATATGTAAACAGCATCAAATATACTTGTATTCAATGTGAATACACTGTTATACCATGAGTTTTTATTTATATATAAACTGCATGGAATATACTTGTATTCAATGTGAATACACTGTTATACCATGAGTTTTTACTTCTATATGTAAACTGCATCAAATACACTTGTATTCAATGTGAATACACTGTTATACCATGAGTTTTTACTTCTATATGTAAACAGCATCAAATATACTTGTATTCAATGTGAATACACTGTTATACCATGAGTTTTTACTTCTATATGTAAACAGCATGGAAATATACTTGTATTCAATGTGAATACACTGTTATACCATGAGTTTTTACTTCTATATGTAAACTGCATGGAATATACTTGTATTCAATGTGAATACACTGTTATACCATGAGTTTTTACTTCTATATGTAAACTGCATGGAATATACTTGTATTCAATGTGAATACACTGTTATACCATGAGTTTTTACTTCTATATGTAAACTGCATCAAATATACTTGTATTCAATGTGAATACACTGTTATACCATGAGTTTTTACTTCTATATGTAAACTGCATGAAATATACTTGTATTCAATGTGAATACACTGTTATACCATGAGTTTTTACTTCTATATGTAAACAGCATGGAAATATACTTGTATTCAATGTGAATACACTGTTATACCATGAGTTTTTACTTCTATATGTAAACAGCATCAAATATACTTGTATTCAATGTGAATACACTGTTATACCATGAGTTTTTACTTCTATATGTAAACTGCATGGAATATACTTGTATTCAATGTGAATACACTGTTATACCATGAGTTTTTACTTCTATATGTAAACTGCATGAAATATACTTGTATTCAATGTGAATACACTGTTATACCATGAGTTTTTACTTCTATATGTAAACTGCATCAAATATACTTGTATTCAATGTGAATACACTGTTATACCATGAGTTTTTACTTCTATATAAAAACTGCATGGAAATATACTTGTATTCAATGTGAATACACTGTTATACCATGAGTTTTTAGTTCTATATGTAAACAGCATCGAATATACTTGTATTCAATGTGAATACACTGTTATACCATGAGTTTTTACTTCTATATGTAAACTGCATGGAATATACTTGTATTCAATGTGAATACACTGTTATACCATGAGTTTTTACTTCTATATGTAAAATGCATGAAATATACTTGTATTCAATGTGAATACACTGTTATACCATGAGTTTTTAGTTCTATATGTAAACAGCATGAAATATACTTGTATTCAATGTGAATACACTGTTATACCATGAGTTTTTACTTCTATATGTAAACAGCATGAAATATACTTGTATTCAATGTGAATACACTGTTATACCATGAGTTTTTACTTCTATATGTAAACAGCATCAAATATACTTGTATTCAATGTGAATACACTGTTATACCATGAGTTTTTACTTCTATATGTAAACAGCATGAAATATACTTGTATTCAATGTGAATACACTGTTATACCATGAGGTTTTTACTTCTATATGTAAACAGCATCAAATATACTTGTATTCAATGTGAATACACTGTTATACCATGAGTTTTTACTTCTATATGTAAACTGCATGAAATATACTTGTATTCAATGTGAATACACTGTTATACCATGAGTTTTTAGTTCTATATGTAAACTGCATGAAATATACTTGTATTCAATGTGAATACACTGTTATACCATAGAGTTTTTACTTCTATATGTAAACAGCATGAAATATACTTGTATTCAATGTGAATACACTGTTATACCATGAGTTTTTACTTCTATATGTAAACTGCATGAAATATACTTGTATTCAATGTGAATACACTGTTATACCATGAGTTTTTAGTTCTATATGTAAACTGCATGAAATATACTTGTATTCAATGTGAATACACTGTTATACCATGAGTTTTTAGTTCTATATGTAAACAGCATCAAATATACTTGTATTCAATGTGAATACACTGTTATACCATGAGTTTTTACTTCTATATGTAAACTGCATGGAATATACTTGTATTCAATGTGAATACACTGTTATACCATGAGTTTTTACTTCTATATGTAAACTGCATGAAATATACTTGTATTCAATGTGAATACACTGTTATACCATGAGTTTTTAGTTCTATATGTAAACTGCATCAAATATACTTGTATTCAATGTGAATACACTGTTATACCATGAGTTTTTAGTTCTATATGTAAACAGCATGGAATATACTTGTATTCAATGTGAATACACTGTTATACCATGAGTTTTTAGTTCTATATGTAAAATGCATGAAATATACTTGTATTCAATGTGAATACACTGTTATACCATGAGTTTTTACTTCTATATGTAAACAGCATGAAATATACTTGTATTCAACGTGAATACACTGTTATACCATGAGTTTTTACTTTATATATGTAAACTGCATGGAATATACTTGTATTCAATGTGAATACACTGTTATACCATGAGTTTTTACTTCTATATGTAAACAGCATCAAATATACTTGTATTCAATGTGAATACACTGTTATACCATGAGTTTTTACTTCTATATGTAAACTGCATGGAATATACTTGTATTCAATGTGAATACACTGTTATACCATGAGTTTTTACTTCTATATGTAAACTGCATCAAATATACTTGTATTCAATGTGAATACACTGTTATACCATGAGTTTTTACTTCTATATGTAAACTGCATGAAATATACTTGTATTCAATGTGAATACACTGTTATACCATGAGTTTTTACTTCTATATGTAAACAGCATCAAATATACTTGTATTCAATGTGAATACACTGTTATACCATGAGTTTTTTATTCTATATGTAAACTGCATGGAATATACTTGTATTCAATGTGAATACACTGTTATACCATGAGTTTTTACTTCTATATGTAAACAGCATCAAATACACTTGTTTTCAATGTGAATCAGCTGTTATACCATGAGTTTTTACTTCTATATGTAAACAGCATCAAATATACTTGTGTTCAATGTGAATACACTGTTATACCATGAGTTTTTACTTCTATATGTAAACTGCATGGAATATACTTGTATTCAATGTGAATACACTGTTATACCATGAGTTTTTACTTCTATATGTAAACTGCATCAAATATACTTGTATTCAATGTGAATACACTGTTATACCATGAGTTTTTACTTCTATATGTAAACAGCATGAAATATACTTGTATTCAATGTGAATACACTGTTATACCATGAGTTTTTACTTCTATATGTAAACAGCATCAAATATACTTGTATTCAATGTGAATACACTGTTATACCATGAGTTTTTACTTCTATATGTAAACTGCATGGAATATACTTGTATTCAATGTGAATACACTGTTATACCATGAGTTTTTAGTTCTATATGTAAACTGCTCAAGAATATACTTGTATTCAATGTGAATACACTGTTATACCATGAGTTTTTACTTCTATATGTAAACTGCATGGAATATACTTGTATTCAATGTGAATACACTGTTATACCATGAGTTTTTAGTTCTATATAGAAAACAGCATCAAATATACTTGTATTCAATGTGAATACACTGTTATACCATGAGTTTTTACTTCTATATGTAAACTGCATGGAATATACTTGTATTCAATGTGAATACACTGTTATACCATGAGTTTTTAGTTCTATATGTAAACTGCATCAAATATACTTGTATTCAATGTGAATACACTGTTATACCATGAGTTTTTACTTCTATATGTAAACAGCATGAAATATACTTGTATTCAATGTGAATACACTGTTATACCATGAGTTTTTACTTCTATATGTAAACAGCATCAAATATACTTGTATTCAATGTGAATACACTGTTATACCATGAGTTTTTACTTCTATATGTAAACAGCATGAAATATACTTGTATTCAATGTGAATACACTGTTATACCATGAGTTTTTACTTCTATATGTAAACTGCATCAAATATACTTGTATTCAATGTGAATACACTGTTATACCATGAGTTTTTACTTCTATATGTAAACTGCATGAAATATACTTGTATTCAATGTGAATACACTGTTATACCATGAGTTTTTACTTCTATATGTAAACAGCATCAAATATACTTGTATTCAATGTGAATACACTGTTATACCATGAGTTTTTACTTCTATATGTAAACTGCATGGAATATACTTGTATTCAATGTGAATACACTGTTATACCATGAGTTTTTACTTCTATATGTAAACTGCATGGAATATACTTGTATTCAATGTGAATACACTGTTATACCATGAGTTTTTACTTCTATATGTAAACAGCATCAAATATACTTGTATTCAATGTGAATACACTGTTATACCATGAGTTTTTACTTCTATATGTAAACTGTATGGAATATACTTGTATTCAATGTGAATACACTGTTATACCATGAGTTTTTACTTCTATATGTAAACAGCATCAAATATACTTGTATTCAATGTGAATACACTGTTATACCATGAGTTTTTACTTCTATATGTAAACAGCATCAAATATACTTGTATTCAATGTGAATACACTGTTATAAACCATGAGTTTTTACTTCTATATGTAAACTGCATGGAATATACTTGTATTCAATGTGAATACACTGTTATACCATGAGTTTTTACTTCTATATGTAAACTGTATGGAATATACTTGTATTCAATGTGAATACACTGTTATACCATGAGTTTTTACTTCTATATGTAAACAGCATCAAATATACTTGTATTCAATGTGAATACACTGTTATATAAAACCACGAGTTTTTACTTCTATATGTAAACTGCATGGAATATACTTGTATTCAATGTGAATACACTGTTATACCATGAATTTTTACTTCTATTTGTAAACTGTATGGAATATACTTGTATTCAATGTGAATACACTGTTATACCATGAGTTTCTACTTCTATATGTAAACAGCATCAAATATACTTGTATTCAATGTAAATACACTGTTATACCATGAGTTTTTACTTCTATATGTAAACTGCATGAAATATACTTGTATTCAATGTGAATACACTGTTATACCATGAGTTTTTACTTCTATATGTAAACAGCATCAAATATACTTGTATTCAATGTGAATACACTGTTATACTATGAGTTTTTAATTCTATATGTAAACAGCATCAAATATACTTGTATTCAATGTGAATACACTGTTATACCATGAGTTTCTACTTCTATATGTAAACAGCATCAAATATACTTGTATTCAATGTGAATACACTGTTATACCATGAGTTTTTACTTCTATATGTAAACAGCATCAAATATACTTGTATTCAATGTGAATACACTGTTATACCATGAGTTTTTACTTCTATATGTAAACAGCATCAAATATACTTGTATTCAATGTGAATACACTGTTATACCATGAGTTTTTACTTCTATATGTAAACTGCATGGAATATACTTGTATTCAATGTGAATACACTGTTATACCATGAGTTTTTACTTATATATGTAAACTGCATGGAATATACTTGTATTCAATGTGAATACACTGTTATACCATGAGTTTTTACTTCTATATGTAAATAGCATAAAATATACTTGTTTTCAATGTGAATACACTGTTATACCATGAGTTTCTACTTCTATATGTAAACAGCATCAAATATACTTGTATTCAATGTGAATACACTGTTATACCATGAGTTTTTACTTCTATATGTAAACAGCATGAAATATACTTGTATTCAATGTGAATACACTGTTATACCATGAGTTTTTACTTCTATATGTAAACTGCATGGAATATACTTGTATTCAATGTGAATACACTGTTATACCATGAGTTTTTACTTAAATATGTAAACTGCATGGAATATACTTGTATTCAATGTGAATACACTGTTATACCATGAGTTTTTACTTCTATATGTAAACAGCATGAAATATACTTGTATTCAATGTGAATACACTGTTATACCATGAGTTTTTACTTCTATATGTAAACAGCATCAAATATACTTGTATTCAATGTAAATACACTGTTATACCATGAGTTTTTACTTCTATATGTAAACAGCATCAAATATACTTGTATTCAATGGGAATACACTGTTATACCATGAGTTTTTACTTTTATATGTAAACAGCATCAAATATACTTGTATTCAATGTGAATACACTGTTATACCATGAGTTTTTATTTCTATATGTAAACAGCATCAAATATACTTGTATTCAATGTGAATACACTGTTATACCATGATTTTTTACTTCTATATGTAAACTGCAAGGAATATACTTGTATTCAATGTGAATACACTGTTATATCATGAGTTTTTACTTCTATATGTATACTGCATCAAATATACTTGTATTCAATATGAATACACTGTTATACCATGAGTTTTTACTCCTATATGTAAACCGCATCAAATATACTTGTATTCAATGGGAATACACTGTTATACCATAAGTTTTTACTTATATATGTAAACTGCATGGAATATACTTGTATTCAATGTGAATACACTGTTATACCATGAGTTTTTACTTCTATATGTTAACAGCATCAAATATACTTGTATTCAATGTGAATACACTGTTATACCATGAGTTTTTACTTCTATATGTAAACAGCATCAAATATACTTGTATTCAATGTAAATACACTGTTATACCATGAGTTTTTACTTCTATATGTAAAAAGCATCAAATATACTTGTATTCAATGGGAATACACTGTTATACCATGAGTTTTTACTTTTATATGTAAACAGCATCAAATATACTTGTATTTAATGTGAATACACTGTTATACCATGAGTTTTTACTTCTATATGTCAACTGGATGGAATATACTTGTATTTAATGTGAATATACTGTTATACCATTAGTTTTTACTTCTATATGTAAACAGCATCAAATATACTTGTATTCAATGTTAATACACTGTTATACCATGAGTTTTTATTTCTATATGTAAACAGCATCAAATATACTTGTATTCAATGTGAATACACTGTTATACCATGAGTTTTTATTTCTATATGTATACTGCATCAAATATACTTGTATTCAATGTGAATACACTGTTATACCATGAGTTTTTACTTCTTTGTGTAAACAGCATCAAATATACTTGTATTCAATGTGAATACACTGTTATACCATGAGTTTCTACTTCTATATGTAAACAGTATCAAATATACCTGTATTCAATGTGAATACAAATTTTTATACCATGAGTTTTTACTTCTATATGTAAACTGCATGGAATATACTTGTATTCAATGTGAATACACTGTTATACCATGAGTTTTTACTTCTATATGTAAACTGCATGGAATATACTTGTATTCAATGTGAATACACTGTTATACTATGAGTTTTTACTTCTATATGTAAACTGCATGGAATATACTTGTATTCAATGTGAATACACTGTTATACCATGAGTTTTTACTTCTTTATGTAAACTGCATGGAATATACTTGTATTCAATGTGAATACACTGTTATACCATGAGTTTTTACTTCTATATGTATACTGCATCAAATATACTTGTATTGAATGTGAATACACTGTTATACCATGAGTTTTTACTTCTATATGTAAACAGCATCAAATATACTTGTATTCAATGTGAATACAATGTTATACCATGAGTTTCTACTTCTATATGTAAACAGCATCAAATATACTTGTATTCAATGTGAATACACTGTTATACCATGAGTTTTTACTTCTATATGTAAACTGCATCAAATATACTTGTATTCAATGTGAATACACTGTTATACCATGAGTTTTTACTTCTATATGTAAACAGCATCAAATATACTTGTATTCAATGTGAATACACTGTTATACCACGAGTTTCTACTTCTATATGTAAACAGCATAAAATATACTTGTATTCAATGTGAATACACTGTTATACCATGAGTTTTTACTTCGATATGTAAACTGCATGGAATATACTTGTATTCAATGTCAATACACCGTTATATCATGAGTTTTTACTTCTATATGTATACTGCATCAAATATACTTGTATTCAATGTGAATACACTGTTATACCATGAGTTTTTACAAATATATGTTAACAGCATAAAATTTACTTGTATTCAATGTGAATAAACTGTTATACCATGAGTTTTTACTTCTATATGTAAACAGCATCAAATATACTTGTATTCAATGTGAATACACTGTTATACCACGAGTTTTTACTTCAATATGTAAACAGCATCAAATATACTTGTATTCAATGTGAATACACTGTTATACCATGAGTTTCTACTTCTATATGTAAACAGGATCAAATATACTTGTATTTAATGTGAATACACTGTAATACCATGAATTTTTACTTCTATATGTAAACTGCATGGAATATACTTGTATTCAATGTGAATACACTGTTATACCATGACTTTTTACTTCTATATGTAAACTGCATGGAATATACTTGTATTCAATGTGAATACTCTGTTATACCATGAGTTTTTACTTCTAAATGTAAAACAGCATCAAATATACTTGTATTCAATGTGAATACAATGTTATACCATGAGTTTTTACTTCTATATGTAAACAGCATCAAATATACTTGTATTCAATGTGAATACACTGTTATACCATGAGTTTTTACTTCAATCTGTAAACTGCTTGGAATATACTTGTATTCAATGTGAATACACTGTTATACCATGAGTTTTTACTTCTATATGTATACTGCATCAAATATACTTGTATTGAATGTGAATACACTGTTATACCATGAGTTTTTACTTCTATATGTAAAAAGCATCAAATATACTTGTATTCTATGTGAATACACTATTATACCATGAGTTTCTACTTCTATATGTAAACAGCATCAAATATAGTTGTATTTATTGTGAATACACTGTTATACCACGAGTTTTTACTTCTATATGTATACTGCATCAAATATACTTGTATTCAATGTGAATACACTGTTATACCATGAGTTTTTACTTCTATATGTAAACAGCATCAAATATACTTGTATTCAATGTGAATACACTGTTATACCATGAGTTTTTACTTCTATATGTAAACAGCATCAAATATACTTGTATTCAATGTGAATACACTGTTATACCATGAGTTTCTACTTCTATATGTAAACAGGATCAAATATACTTGTATTCAATGCGATTACACTGTAATACCATGAGTTTTTACTTCTTTATGTAAACTGCATGGAATATACTTATATTCAATGTGAATACACTGTTATACCATGACTTTTTACTTCTATATGTAAACTGCATGGAATATACTTGTATTCAATTTGAATACACTGTTATACCATGAGTTTTTACATCTATATGTATACTGAATCAAATATACTTGTATTCAATGTGAGTACACTGTTATACCATGAGTTTTTACTTCTATATGTAAACAGCATTAAATATACTTGTATTCAATGTGAATACACTGTTATACCACGAGTTTTTTTTTCTATTTGTAAACAGCATCAAATATACTTGTATTCAATGTGAATACACTGTTATACCACGAGTTTTTGTTTTTATATGTAAACAGCATCAAATATACTTGTATTCAATGTGAATACTCTGTTATACCATGAGTTTTTACTTCTAAATGTAAAACAGCATCAAATATACTTGTATTCAATGTGAATACAATGTTATACCATGAGTTTTTACTTCTTTATGTAAACTGCATGGAATATACTTGTATTCAATGTGAATACACTGTTATACCATGAATTTTTACTTCTATATGTAAACTGCATGGAATATACTTGTATTCAATTTGAATACACTGTTATACCATGAGTTTTTACTTCTATATTTATACTGAATCAAATATACTTGTATTCAATGTGAATACACTGTTATACCATGAGTTTTTACTTCTATATGTAAACAGCATTAAATATACTTGTATTCAATGTGAATACACTGTTATACCACGAGTTTTTTTTTCTATATGTAAACAGCATCAAATATACTTGTATTCAATGTGAATACTCTGTTATACCATGAGTTTTTACTTCTAAATGTAAAACAGCATCAAATATACTTGTATTCAATGTGAATACAATGTTATACCATGAGTTTTTACTTCTATATGTAAACAGCATCAAATATACTTGTATTTAATGTGAATACACTGTTATACCATGAGTTTTTACTTCTATATGTAAACTGCTTGGAATATACTTGTATTCAATGTGAATACACTGTTATACCATGAGTTTTTACTTCTATATGTATACTGCATCAAATATACTTGTATTGAATGTGAATACACTGTTATACCATGAGTTTTTACTTCTATATGTAAAAAGCATCAAATATACTTGTATTCTATGTGAATACACTATTATACCATGAGTTTCTACTTCTATATGTAAACAGCATCAAATATACTTGTATTCAATGTGAATACACTGTTATACCATGAGTTTTTACTTCTATATGTATACTGCATCAAATATACTTGTATTCAATGTGAATACACTGTTATACCATGAGTTTTTACTTCTATATGTAAACAGCATCAAATATACTTTTATTCAATGTGAATACACTGTTATACCATGAGTTTTTACTTCTATATGTAAACAGCATCAAATATACTTGTATTCAATGTGAATACACTGTTATACCATGAGTTTCTACTTCTATATGTAAACAGGATCAAATATACTTGTATTCAATGCGAATACACTGTAATACCATGAGTTTTTACTTCTAAATGTAAACTGCATGGAATATACTTATATTCAATGTGAATACACTGTTATACCATGAGTTTTTACTTCTATATGTAAACTGCATGGAATATACTTGTATTCAATGTGAATACACTGTTATACCATGAGTTTTTACTTCTATATGTATACTGAATCAAATATACTTGTATTCAATGTGAATACACTGTTATACTATGAGTTTTTACTTCTATATGTAAACAGCATCAAATATACTTGTATTCAATGTGAATACACTGTTATACCATGAGTTTTTCTTTCTATATGTAAACATCATCAAATATACTTGTATTCAATGTTAATACTCTGTTATACCATGAGTTTTTACTTCTAAATGTAAAACAGCATCAAATATACTTGTATTCAATGTGATTACAATGTTATACCATGAGTTTTTACTTCTATATGTAAACAGCATTAAATATACTTGTATTCAATGTGAATACACTGTTATACCATGAGTTTTTACTTCTATATGTAAACTGCATGGAATATACTTGTATTCAATGTGAATACACTGTTATACCATGAGTTTTTACTTCTATATGTAAACTGCATGGAATATACTTGTATTCAATGTGAATACATTGTTATATCATGAGTTTTTACTTCTATATGTATACTGCATCCAATATACTTGTATTCAATGTGAATACACTGTTATACCATGAGTTTTTACTTCTATATGTAAACAACAACAAATATACTTGTGTTCAATGTGAATACACTGTTATACCATGAGTTTCTACTTCTATATGTAAAAAGCATCAAATATACTTGTATTCTATGTGAATACACTATTATACCATGAGTTTCTACTTCTATATGTAAAGAGCATCAAATATACTTGTATTCAATGTGAATAAACTGTTATACCTTGAGTTTTTACTTCTATATGTATACTGCATCAAATATACTTGTATTGAATGTGAATACACTGTTAAACCATGAGTGTTTACTTCTATATGTAAACAGCATCAAATATACTTGTATTCAATGTGAATACACTGTTATACCATGAGTTTTTACTTCTATATGTAAACAGCATCAAATATACTTGTATTCAATGTGAATACACTTTTATACCATGATTTTCTACTTCTATATGTAAACAGGATCAAATATACTGGTATTCAATGTCAATACACTGTTATACCATGAGTTTTTACTTCTATATGTATACTGCATCAAATATACTTGTATTCAATGTGAATACACTGTTATACCATGAGTTTTTACTTCTATATGTAAACTGCATCAAATATACTTGTATTCAATGTGAATACACTGTTATACCATGAGTTTTTACTTCTATATGTATACTGCATCAAATATACTACTACTACTGTAAGATTTGCCAGACGTGTATTTATTTGATTTCTACAATAGCAATACAACCAAACCAAGAAGCATGACACTACTCTGAATATTGTTGCGAATAACATTGCTTTTATACAGAATTGCAAGTGGCACATTGGGTGTGGCTTAGATGGCGGTGGCGTGTGGTCACTTGGTCATGTGGGCGTTGCCTTGGTGTACACCTTGCGTACACTCAATATCCGTGCAGATTTGCCATCTTCTGTAAAGCGTAAATAATGCAGTTGGCTCGTTACATTCCTTCCCCCCTGTGCAGCAGGATAAATTGGTCCTGCAATTTCACCTTTGTGTGCAGACTAAAGGTCTTAGGAAGGCAATGTGAATTGCGCCAAAATATATATATAGTTATAAGAAGCGTCTAAAATATTGTAGCATTGGTGATGATTAAAATAATGGGGTGTTATTTTCTTTTAGATGATGTCTGGCTGTTTGTACACTTGTTTTTTCTTTTTAGCACTCGGAATTTTCGGAATAGATTTCGAATGCTAGTTTCGTTATCTATATAGTCCTGTGCATATTTTCCGTCCGTATTGAGGTTATCATCTCGAGCTCCTCGACGTAACAATATTTCTATAATATCCGTATGTCTGTACCTTACAGCTATTTGCAACGCATTTTTCTTTGATGTGCGTGATCTCCTATTGATGAATTCCGCTGGACATACTTCCGCGACGAATTTGTTGTTATATTTAGCAGCATAATGTAACACTGTTTCTTCATCCAGCGTTTGGTGCACAATAATTCGATCCATCCACAAATATTTTACACAGTCCATATTATTGAGAGCTATAGCCACTAGTAATGTTGGCTCTCCCATGCTGTTTTGGATGTTGAATGTGTTACCGTGATGGGATAGAATACGGAGTAAATGGACATTATTATCCGCTGCTGCTCGGTGTGCTATTGTCATCCCCTCCTCGTAAATATTGCTATCAGCTCCGTATTGAAGGAACATATCCGTCACATCGAATCTTTCTTTTATCACACTTCCGTGTAATAGTGTTGTTCCATTGGGGAAAACAGTGTCCAGAATTTGTTTTATGTTTTTCCCATTTTCTCTTGCTTCTAGTAGGTGGTTTCTGATCATTTCTCTTGATACCTCCAGCAAATTGTAGTTGAACTCTCCTTTCATCAACATCGTTATGGCGACGATTCTTTTTCGTGTCATCTCCGTGTCCATAGCTGGGAATGTTTTCATCATACAGTTTTTACAGTAGACCATTTGTGTTATTAAGGGAACTGGTAATGACCAAGTTTCCTGTTCTTCTTCGTTGTTGATTACACTTACTGCTTTACAGTTGGCGGCCATTTCACTGTCTGACGACGATGGGTCTAAGTCACTTTCTATTTTACTGTAGTAGTAACCCACTTTACTCGACGATGTTTCTTCTTCTTCCGTTTCTGATGGTGATATAGAGGTTTTTCCATTTGGTTCGTGTAAGTAGGGAAATGGGCGGCTAGTGAAGGCGACCAGGCGGGGATAGCCGAAAGCGCAGACTGCTGATCCAACCAGAGACACAGTTGGCATACCAGTAGACACAGTTGTGTCTAACCAGTAGACACAGTTGTGTCTATTGGTTGGATCAACAAAGTGCAGCAAGTTCGGCTATCCGCCATGGTGCCAAGGACAGCCCACCACCCTCACCAGAAAAGAAAACCCTATAGAGCTTTTCTCTTGCATAAATCCATAATCGCTTTCACTATCGCTGTATCTTTTCTTTTGCATAAATTCACAATCACTGTCACTATTGCTGTATCTTGTTACGTCTTCTTCCATATTTATATTCCGTGATACCTGCATACTTTCACTTGCGTTCGCACTAATTTGTATCTCACTTTTAGTTTCATTAGTCATTAGATTAGCTAAGAGTTCGTCTTCCCAGTCGTTTCCTGTTGGTAGCGTTTAACTTATTTCCAATTGCGGGGTATCTTCTTCAATCCAAGTCATCAAGATTTCATCACTCCAGTCTACATTTGTTAGTTCTTCGTTTTTCTTGGTTTGATTTATTTTTTTTTATGTATCTTTCCGTGGAAGGTTGGTAATACAACTAAAAATTTTTTCTTGCTTGTTTGTCTGTTATATAGTTGGAGTTCCCACCCCTAACATGCTCAAGGTTGCTTACGATTATCTACTAAAGAAATCTACTTTGAATGACAATTTTTTTTTAGATGTCCTTTGTCTTTTAACTATCTTCTAGTCTGAGAAGCTTTTCTACAGTATATGTGAATGTTTTGTTTAATTGATCCCTCCTTTTTAAGAAAAAGCTTCTTACCTTATATGTAAATGCTAGATTTTAACGACTCCTCCTTATATAGAGTTTCAGTCTCGTACACGATTTCTCTCTTCTGCAAAGTGGTTTATGGAATGTTATTTCTCCCCCCCTCCCTTTTTTATTTTTTATTATTTAAATTTTTTTTTTTTTTTTAAGATTGCGTCAAGGCGATCGAAGTAGTCTGGTGTAGCGTGGTCTTTGTTCTTCAGTTGTCGCTTGACTGTCTTTGTTGTTGTTTTTGAATCCCCACTTCCCGTTATGTATACTTTAGACTTCGTTTTTCAGCATCTTGCTGAAATTAAAACGACTTTTTCACTCTTCCACCCATTGATGTTTCCAAATCCGTGTTGTAAATATCGTCGCTTCACGACTGCCGATGTGCAGTTGTTCGAAGAGTTGTTTAACACGGTTCGAAGTGGTGTATCCTTTCCCGTTGCTCCCGTATCTGTGGTACAGCCTGTTTGGTGCAACGACTTCTACTACAAGTAAATCTATCTTTTTTTTCATTTGTGTTATCCTTTTCTTGTTTTCGGAATTCTTTTATTGTTTTGTTATTTTCGTTATATTTTCTTTTTATTTATTATTATTGTTTTTTTTTTTTTTTTATAGTGAATATCCTGGCTACGCCCGACTTTGCGATATTCTTCCACTGCTGCACGCACGGTTCTTGCTGGTGGGAAGAATCCGGGGATGATATTTATCATCCTTCGGTTTCGGTTTCTAACATATATCCGGAGCTGACGTATTCCGATATCCAGATACGGCTTGAGCACCGTCAAGTCCGATTGGCTGTTTTGAATCATTTGACTGATTCTGCTGAGGAAGATTGATTTGCTTTCGGTCGGTGTGTTCTATTTTTCACTATGGTTTTGTTTTTGTTTTTGTTTTTGTTTTTGTTTTGGTTTTGGGTTTTTTTTTTTGTTTTGGTTTTTGTTTTGGTTTTTTTTAAACTACTGAATGGAAATAAAATCCTTTACTACATCTACGATTTTTTTGTTTTTGTGTTTTTTTAAAACTATTAATTGGAAATAAAATCCTTTTTTTTCTACATCTACGATTTTTTTTTTTTTTTTTTTATTAATCGTTATTTGTTAATTGTGCGTTTTAAATGTTCTTCTGGGGTACATCTGCATAGATCCTCCCACACCATTCCGTAGCCAACGACATAGCTGCATGTCGTGTGACTTCCCGTACATTCCTTGTTTTGCTCGTTTTCCCATTTTAATTCTTCGATAGGATACAATTTTCCTTTCTTTGGTGCACTTGGTGTGTTTATCGACGTAAGGGTTTCTTTTGGTGTTTCTGTCTCTGACTACATTAAAGGTGCAAATTCCCTAATGAACGGTTTTTCATTTGCTCCTCCAGCGCTGTAGATGGGTTCTGTTATCATGGAATCCATTTCTTGACCATCACTTTCGCTCACGTTACGTGATTGCTTGCGTCGTCTGAAGCTTTCCTTAATCCGTGGAATAGGATTACAGGCAATAAAAATTCTTAGACAGATGAGAAATAGGATGAATCCTATTGCGGAGAGAGCCATGATTTTTAAGGTGTCAAACCAGGAAAACATGTTTCCGATTTGATTGTCCTGTTCTTCTGTTACTAGGATGTCAGGTAAATCTTTGCCTTCGCCTTCATTAATTCGTCCCACCAGGTCATTTAGGATGTTCAGCTGTTCCATTTCCATTGTTCCATGAGCTGGGTGGTTCCTTAATCCATAGTCGAAACTGTTTAAGTGCAGTTCTTCGAATTCTGCAATTAAATCCAGATTTGAGGTGTGTATGGTTGCCTCTTGTTCAATCCAGTCTCCTGCTGTTGCGTTATGTTGCCACGTATGAGGATATCCGTTGATGTTTATCAATTGTGATTTCCAAAAACACTCCGAATACGGGTGAATAGACCATCCGTCGAGTCCTATCGTACAGTTGTTTTTTCCGTAAACGAAAAATGGCTGGAACCCACACTTGGTCTCTTTTGCTGATAGTGATATCCTTTTTGGGTCACATTGTTGCAATGTCATGGCTTGACCAAAACCATATATCCTTGTACACATTGGAAGTCCGAGTGCGGCGGCTGCAAGCAATCCATTTGTTTGGGCTAAGATTATGGCTTGCGTTCGTTTTATCTTTGATAACTGGCAGTACACATCCCGAATTTCCTTTGCTAATTTATTGTCGTGTTCAGTTTCAATACTGATTTTGTATTGCTCGTGCATTTTTCCAAGCTCGTATTTTATCAAGTCACTTAGCTCCTCAGTGGATTTTGGTAGACCATTACTTGTATTAGCGTCATTTAGCGGTCGATAGTCATCCACTACAATTTCGTGTGCTGTATTTTCTTTTTGTTGTCTTGAAGCCTTAAATTGATCATTTGAATTTTTGTCTTGAAATTCTGACTTATCTCGGGTTGTATTGTGTTGTCTCTCAATTTTGTCTATATCTTTTTCTTCGTTATTCTTTGATTTTGTTATTCCAGTGGTTGTTGTTTCGCTTGGCTGTTCTCTTATTTGGCTTGGTGTAAGATATTTTAGGCTTATAGTTGGCTCGGTGGACGAAATAATTTCAGCTTGGTTAGATTTTGGTTTTATTGTGTCTGTCGTTGTGGTTTCTGTGTTAATTTTTTCTGTAGTTGTAGATGACTGTGTCGTGATAGTCGTTTTGAGTGATGTACTAGTTAATGTTGTTGATGCGGTTGTTGATGTTATTGTTGGTAATTTCTCTGCTTCTGTTGATTTCGTAGTAGATTTTGATATTCTAGTTGATTTGGGTGTAGAGGGTGGTATTTGTGTGATAGTGGTTGTTTTTAGTGTGGTAGTACTTGGATTTTGAATGATGGTGGTCGGTTTTTGTGTGGTAGTGGTCTGTTTTTGTGTGGTTGTTGTCGGTTTTTTTGTGGTTGTGGTCGGCTTTTTTGTGGTAGTAGTTGATTTTTTTGTTGTTGTTTTGAATGTTGTTGTCGGTTTTGTTGTGGTTATGGTCGGCCTAATCGTTGTTGTTGTTGTTTCTGTCTTCGTACTTGTTGTTACTGTGGCTGCAATGGAAGGTATGACTGATTTATCTGTTGTAGCAGTCATGGATGTTGCTGACTTTGTCGTTATGGTTGAATTTTTAGTTATTCCTTCCGTTGCGTTTGTTTTATAGTTAATCTCCTTTGGATCACGATGGTTTAATGGTGGCAAGATTGGTAGATTTTTTCCAAATAAGGCGTGTTGCGTATGTAGAGATATTATTGCTGCTGCCGACAATGTTCTAGGTTGATGTGGATTCCGGTACTCGAAACTAAAATGTTGTTTCTGGCTTGTTCCATGACAGTGTCCCAACGATAATTTGTCGACCCGTCTTGTTAGACATTTCCGGTCCGAAGCGCCTGAATGAAGTCCTGTTCTATCACTGGCCATTAATTGTCCTGTGTGATCGAATGTTCCCCAGATGGAACTTTTATCTGAGCATTCGTGCAGGATGAGCATCGTTGTGTTCGCTCTAATGCAGTTGTTTGTGTTAAATGGTCTTATCGTGAAGTCGGAGGAATATTCGAAGGCTTGGCCCTTGCTGGATGCTTCGCTACAGTTAGCCACGGTTGTTTGTGATTGCACCAAGGGGTCATTACTTGTTAATAATTTTTGTAGGCTTGTTTGACATTTGATCCAATTAGGATCGCATGCTTCGAGTGTGATTGCTTTGTTGACGCCATTGTGTGTTAAACATTTTTCATCAGGTGACTTACCATGTTTCATTAGTCCCCATCCTATCATGTCCCATATGATATTTCCTCTCCCATGGTTCCGTTTCAATAATCCTCCGAAAATTGGGGAACTGACGGTTGTTGATACTGATGTCCTCTGTTCCAACTGGATTTCTTCGAATTCGTCAATGGATGCATCTGGGAAATTGTCCAACACATCCGAGTTTGTTGTTAGGATTTCGATAACCCATTGTTGATTTTCACTAATTGTTCCCTGTCTACTGCACGTTTTTAGTGTTGCCAATCTAACTCGTCCTTCTTCTTCATCATGTAAGGTGATGCATAGACCTGTTTCTAGAGAAATCCATTGGTAGTTAATTAAATCCAGTATCCATCTTGATGTTTTTTCGGTACAATTTTCTGCCATAATTTGATTGTTTTCATTTGCCACGATGCAGATGTTAGTGTTGATAAGCCTTATGCTGTGATCTACGATGTATTCGAATTTTGTTCCTGTTGGCAAAGGGTCTTGGATATCATATTGGTTGTGGACTGATACTTGCGTGTTTATTGATGAGCCATTAACCATGAGATACGCAATTGTATCTTTTTTAGTCATAATCCCATTTTCTTCTACGTTTGTTATTATAGGATGTCCCATTCGTATCGAACCCCATGCATACGATATGCTGTAAAGTCTTTTCCCCATAGCTTCTTTTTCAGCACAGTTGTCAAGAAATTCAATTTCGTTATTAGTTGACCGTTTTACTTTGCTCGCTACTGGGTCTGCGTATTCATTGCAAGACCATGTATCTACATTTACCTGGTTCTCACAGGATGGTAATGAAATTTTAAAATTTTAATATTACTTTGTGGTCGTCTCTCCTCGAAAAATAAGAAATGTCAAAGGAATCCCTACTACTTTAAATCCAGGTTGGGTAAATTCTTTATTATTTATATCTGGTTTGTTAGAGAAAGTTATTTCTATCTGTTTGTTATTATCTAGAAGACGGCTAGTGTTTACATTAACCATTGAGTTTGTTAATTCTATAAACCCTTCACCTTTAAAAATAATTTGTGAATTTGATGAATTCGTTGATCTATCTCCCCATACTATGGTGTTATGATTTTGTGTATACTCCCCTTCTTGCTGAGTGGTGTTTAAAAATCCAAATGGACTTTCCACTAAGCTTTCTGGTGTCTCTTGTTTTAATGTTATCTCTTCCGCTAAGCAATTTAATGCATGGTATTCCTTTATAGCATACCACTTCCCTTCCCCTGTAGGAGTTGATGTAAAACTCAACGTTGTTGTTCCTGCCTGCATAAGATTACCCCCACATTTTTTATTATTTACCATTTCCCAGCATTCAATTGCTGAGAGTAATTTTGTTTCCTGTGAATAAACTGTGTCAAAAGACCCTATCCAGAAAGATCCGGTTATTTTCTTAGTCTTAATCCATTGTTTGCAAGTCCATCCTTTCCAAGTTTTTACTGGATTTTGTTTAGTCATTAGCGTATAATTTGTTAGGTATTGTGGTTGATGATTAGTGCTGGGGTTTTTGCAATAGTACGGTGAGTTAATATCTAGAATTCCTCGTGTTTTAACATAATTGCAATCGCATACAGACGAGAAGATTGTGTGGGTTGTTTGCAATGTAGTTAGAATGCAAAAGAGTAGTAATTTTTTCTCCATCTGTTAAAAAAAATTTATTGCTTTTTAGAAATTGGATGCCTGATTTCTCGATCTTAAATTATATCGTGAGGTTGTCCTAAAGTCAGAATTAGTCTGGTCTATTGGATTGGGGAATAGCATTCTTGGATCTAAGAATGATATTATGGGTTATTCCAGTCCAAGTTGCTTTTTAGGCCTCCCTGGTCTTCGTCTAATGGCTGTCGTTTCTGCTCTTTTCTCTCTGACTATCTCTTGTTCTTGTTTGGCCGGAACATCTCGTGCCATATAAGGTTTAAGTCGGTTGCAGTGAACAATCGATTTTTGTTTTTCATTTTTAATGTTTTGGATTTCGTACGTAATTTCCGAGAAACCGCGTATGATTTTAAATGGACCATTCCATCTATTTATAAATTTTCCTGCTTGGGGCGGTGCTTTTAATAGTACCAGATCACCTGGATTGTACTTGACACTTTTTGTCCCGTCATCATAATACTTTTTCTGCTTCGTTTGAGCTTTGAACAAATGTTGGTTCGCTAATTCTTGTGCCTTTTTCCACTGGCGTGAATATTCTTCATGTTGATTTCCTTCCATTTCGTAATGACGGTTGATCTTAATGTCGTTTGGTAAAATGGGTTCTCTTCCGTAGAAAAGGTAAAATGGGCTATCTTTAAGAGTTGCTTGTTTAGACGTGTTGTATGCAAATGTGACGAATGGCAGATACGTGTCCCATTCCTCGGGTTCGTCTACCACATAACAAGTAAGCATATCACATAGCGTTCTGTTAAACCTTTCTACTAATCCATCGGTTTGTGGATGATATGCAGTTGTACGCATCTGTTTTATCTTAAATAATTTACATATTTCTTGAACAATATTTGATAAAAAATTTGTTCCTTGATCTGTCAACACGATTTCTGGGGCTCCATATTTTGTTATTAACTTATTTACTAGAATATTGGCTATTGTTTGTGCGGTTTGATTTTTCATTGGAAATGTAAAGACAAATCTACTGGCATAGTCTGACAATACTAAAATATATTTATATCCCTTAACACTTTCTTGAATTGGTCCAACTACATCCATTGCAATTTTTTCCCATACCCTATCTACTGGTGGCAAAGGTTGCAATGGTGCTTTACTCGTGCCAAATGCTTTTCGTTTTGCACACTTTAAACAACTGTTTACGTATGCCGTGACATCAGATCGCATATTAGGCCAAGAGTATTGCCTTTGTAGTCTTGCTAGAGTTTTTGTTATACCTAAATGTTCCGCTAATATGTGATCATGATTTTCCTCCATGATTTCTCTTATTTTTACAATGGGAACTACTATCCTTCCATATTTATCAATTAGTTCTTGTTTCTCATTTAACTTATATCCATTTATATTTCCTTTTTATTGCCGTTCTTTTCTTTTCTTTTCTTTCTCTTCCGTTCCGTTCTTTTTAAGATTCTCTATTATTCTTCGGCAATAGTTATCTTCATGCTGTAATTCAGTCCATTCTTTCTCCAAATTATTATCCTCGGGTTCTGTTTTCGATTCTTCTTTAGCAATGGGTAATATTGGAATACGACTAAGAGTGTCGGCGTTTTGGTGTGACTTACCAGGTCGATATCCGATTACGATGTCAAATTCTTGTAATTTCAATGCCCACCTTGCTAGTCGTCCTGCCGGTTCAGATTTGCTCATCAACCATTCTAAAGGTCGATGGTCAGTGAATACCGTAAACTTCCGGCCGTATAAGTACGTTCTGAATACATCTAAAGCATGAATGATTGCATATGCTTCTTTCTCTGTTGTTGACCATTTGGCTTCACGGTCGTTCAGATGTTTAGAAGTATACGCGATGACGACTTCTAGGTCGTCTGATTCACTGTGATCCTGTTCGTCGGTCGCAGCTGAATCCGCTGATTGAGGTGGAGGTTGTATTTGTGCCAAGACTGCTCCTATTACGTATCCTGATGCATCCGTATAGATGATAAATTCGCGCGTGAAATTGGGATAGCTCAGAATAGGTCTAGATATGAGGCAGTTCTTTATACAATCAAAGGCGTCCCTCTGTTCTTCCCCCCATTTCCATTCGACTGACTTCCTTGTCAGTGCTGTCAATGGATGAGCTTTATCAGCGAAAGCTCTGATAAATTTTCGATAGTAGCTTGCTAGTCCCAAAAATGAACTCAATTCTTTTGTGTTTTTAGGTGCAGGGTAATTAATAATTGATTCCAATTTTTTAAGATTTGGTGTTATGCCTTGTTCTGATACTATGTAACCTAAATAGTCCAACTTCTCTTGAAAGAATTCGCATTTTTTTCGTTTTAGTTTTAAACCCGATTTTGTCAAAAATTTAAAAACTTCTTCTAAATGTTTTATATGTTCGTCAATCAAACTACTGAAAACAATAATGTCATCTAGATAAACCAATGCAAACTTAAAAAGTACATCTTTCAGGATGTTATTCATTGCTCTTTGAAAAGTGCTTGGTGCATTTGTTAATCCAAATGGCATACGATTGAATTCATATTGTCCAAATTCACATATAAAGGCTGTTTTATATTTATCGCTTTCTTCTATTTCTATTTGCCAGTATCCGCTTAATAAATCCAGTGTTGAAAAATACTTTGAACCGCACAAT
The DNA here is from genome assembly GCF_020631705.1 of Daphnia magna. Taxonomy (NCBI): domain Eukaryota; kingdom Metazoa; phylum Arthropoda; class Branchiopoda; order Diplostraca; family Daphniidae; genus Daphnia; species Daphnia magna. The sequence goes on along the minus strand of NW_025533177.1, from coordinate 88,657 downwards.
GCATCTACGGTATCATCTATTCTAGGTAAGGGATATCTATCTTTTATTGTTATTTTGTTTAATTGTCTATAGTCAATGCACATTCTCATTTCACCATCCTTTTTGTTAACCATTACAATGGCCGCTGAGAATGGACTATGACTTTCTCTTATTATTTTATTTTGTAGCATACTATCAATCTTCGATTTTACCGTATTTTTTAGTGCTTCAGGCGTTCTACGCATACGCTGATTAATTGGTGCGCTAGCTCCCGTATTAATGAAATGTTTGACATTAATAGCCAACCCAAGGTCTGATTCTTTATCTGCAAACAATATTTCGTTTTTTACAAGCAACCATTCAATTTTTGTTTTTACTTCATTAGGAAAATTGGGTATTTTAAAGTCCTTCTTTTCTAATTTTCTATTTTCCTGGTTTTATAAATCTAATTGACTAAAAGCTTCTAAATTACTGTAGTCTTTTGTAGTTAATGGAAGTTCTTCTTCTTCTACATTGGATAAAGGCCTTAGTAAGATATTTATTACCACCTCGAAAAAAGTTATGCTATACAATGGCAATATACTTTCGCAAAAACTATGTTCTACTCCATAGTGATCATAACTGATCTGCTTATTTTTAGTGTTAATTTTTACGTTATTGCTAGCCAAAAAATCTAATCCTAAGATACAATTTTCATTAAGATTTTCCATCACATAAAAGTTGTGGTTAATGAAATGATTCTTATTTATTGTTATTTTAACTTCATATTGGCCTAATGATTTGAGCTCTTGTCCTGATACTGTCCTAAATATCGGTTCATCGATGTTTCTTATTTGTTTTAAATTTTTATCACTTATGTTAAAATAAAAGCTAGATAAATTAAACTTGCTACTGCACCAGTGTCTACTAAAGCTTTTGTTTCTTTTTCACAAATTCTAATTGGGATACGTATAAGTTTAGGTATTTCCGCCGTAAAGTTAGGTTTTACATGATAGTGATTAATGCTATTGGAATTATTGAGTGAGTGGTTTCCTACATTTGACGTCGTGGTTGACGGTTGATACGTGCCATATCTGTCCAACATTCTCTTGCAATGTGTCCTTTTTTGTTACACTTGTAGCACGTAATGTCACTGTTTTTCTCTGGTTGTGTGTTGTGAAAAGGTTGTACTCGTTGTTGATACTGATCACCAGTCGATTCACGCCATGGCTGATTTTGAGGGTCCCCGAAATTTGGGGGTTGGTATATATTCCTTCGCGGTTGATACAAATTATTCTGTGGCCGTTGAAATTGTCTTTGGTTTAGTTGCCGTTGGCCATTTTGATGTGGCCCGTATGAGTAAGGTGTTTGGCGTTGCGTTGTTGCTTCTTGAAAACTTTCCCTTCCCCTCTGGGCGTTATAGTTTTCTCTATATGGGCTTGCTTCTCTGCTTCTGGAAAAACTTGGTTCTCGGCTGCGTGAGTAGCTTGATTAGCGGCCGTTTTGCTGATTATTGTTAAATCGTACTCTCGGATACTGTGGTCTTGAATTGTGTTCCCGTGATTGTGATCTGCGAGGCTCGTATTGGTCAGTGGCTGCTATGACTGCAGTTTTTTCCTGTGATATTTCATTTTTATTAGCACATTCCATCTCTAAAATTTTCTGTCTTAATTTCTCTATTTCGAAATCCTGTTGTTTTCCATGGTGTGCAATGCCGGCAATGACTGCTGTTAGTTCTTTGTCGTCATTGTTTTCTTTGTTTTGCAAGATCTGTTCCGAAATAAACAGTTGTTTGCATAGTGCATCGAAGTTGTTGGCATCTTCTGGCATTCGTAGGTAAAGTTCCGTTTTTATTTTTGGTAAGATCCCTTGGATTAATATTTTGATTTTTGTGGTATCCCGCATCTTTTTTACTTTACTCAAGAGCTGGTCTTCCACAACTGTTTTGTTGTGGTCAAGTTTTTCTTCTTTTCCTTCGATCATGTCGTATAGGTTGTTTAGTCTTGACACGAAAGCTCTGCAGTTTTCTTCCGGTTTCTGTTTTAGCTGCAATAATTTTTTCTTTAAGGCGGCTAGATCATAAGCGTCTTGGAATCTTGCTATGATTGCTGATCGCCAGTCATCGTATTCAAGTTCATCTCCTTGCTCTGATACGTATTCTTCGTGCCAATCCAGAGCTTCACCTCTAAGTCTGTCTGAAAAGAATCGTAATTTTTGGGTTTCGTCCTAGTTGTTGTTTCTTGCTACGTGTTCAGCTGTTTTAAGCCACTCCGTTATCATTTTGTCTGTGCTTTTTCCTTTGTATGGAGGGATGGATTTTTTATCTTCCCGAGAGAACAGTTCCCCCAATACTTTTACTATTGGCTGAGTAAAGGTTTTGATCATGTCTATTTCTTCTGCGGTAGGCGTTTTTTCTGTTGATTTTCCTATTGGGTTGTGTCTCGAAGTCTCTGCTTCCTCGGAAGTATCGTGGTCAACTCCCATGATTTTAAAATCTGGTTTCTCTTTGTTACAAAGTTCGTTCTGTTTCTGCAATAGTTCTATTGTTTTATTCCGGGACTCTATTTGTTTTTTTAGAGTTTCAATAGTTTGCTGTTGCTTTAAAACGTGTTCTGTATCTAATTCGAAATGTAATGATTTTTCGTTTATTTCACTTAGTGATGTTAGATCGTTGATTTGTTCTATTAGTTTTGAAACTTCTCCTGTATGTTCTTCTGTTCTAGAATTGTCTGAGCTCTCTGCTTCGATGTAAAAGCTTCTTTTTGCTTATACTCCACTAGACGTTCCTCAAGGCGTTGTATCTTGCTCTCCTGAGTTGAAATGAGTGTTTCTTTATCTCTTATTTGTCTTTCGAGGTTTCTATTCCTTGTGGCTAATTCTAGTTGCCCTTTGTGTAGACAGCTTCTTTCTCCCTTTGTTGTTTCGAGAGAGTTTTTCAATTCTATTACTTCCTTTTCTAATTCGTCGCTTCTTTCTTTCTGTGCCTTTTCGTGTTTCTTAACGGTATTATAACTTTCTAGGAGTAACTTGTTTTCGTTTTGGAGTTTGTTTATATTTTCTTGACCTTCGGTTTCCACGTGTGCTGTAGTTTCTTCCTTCTTTTTCAATAGTTTTTTAAGATATTCTTCGTTTTCTGTGTTTTTTCGAAGTATTTGTTCTAATTCACTGATTCTCTGATAAGTTTTTTCTAGCGAATTCTTTAAGAATTCGTTACTTTCTATTATTTTTTCGGTCGATTGATTTGGGTTCCTTTCTTTTTTGCAATTTGTTTTTGTAAGTTAAAGTTTTCTAAACTGATTTCTTCTGTTCGTTTTTTCTCTGCGACTTGTTGCGCAAGTGCTTCTTCTTGTAGAACGGTGTTTACTTTGATCAAGAATTCTTTCTCTTTACCGTTAACAGTTTTTAACTATTGTAAAAGAGTGTCTACGTTACTAAATTCTCCTCCGAGTGACTGAATCTGATCTCTTATAGTTTTTGTTGTTTTACTTATCGTCTCGTGAGTGATTTCGTCTGGCGTATTTAAAGTTTCTTTTAATATTGAGTACGCAAATTGGTATAAGGCGTTATGCGCCGCTGTATTTGCCTCTTTTTTCAATCTTCCAATTGTTTTATCGTGGTTGTTGTTGAAGTTGTTTGATAACTTTTTGATTTTTTCTTCGTATACTTGTATTCTAATTCAACTAATTCTTTCCAGCTGAGAATAAATGCGGCTCTTGGCGTTTTGATTTCAGAGTCAGGATTTGTTATATCATGGGTTTTTAAATTTGAGTTTACTGGTGGTGAAGTTTCGTTAGTTAAGTCAGGGTAAACGAAGTCGGTCCTGAGAGTAGTCTGTGGTAAAAAAGATTTCTGCATTCGCTTACCGTGATGGATTTTGTTGACCGACGCAAGTAGAAAAAAAAATTATTAGCACTTTATCCTCCTGATTCAATTTTATTGTCTACTGTTTCGAAGTCTCTTTATACCGGTAACAAAATCTTTTATTTCAATTTCAAGTCTCGTTGGGACCTCCAATTGTAAGATTTGCCAGACGTGTATTTATTTGACTTCTACAATAGCAATAAAACCAAACCAAGAAGCATGACACTACTCTGAATATTGTTGCGAATAACATTGCTTTTATACAGAATTGCAAGTGGCACATTGGGTGTGGCTTAGATGGCGGTGGCGTGTGGTCACTTGGTCATGTGGGCGTTGCCTTGGTGTACACCTTGCGTACACTCAACGTCCGTGCAGATTTGCCATCTTCTGTAAAGCGTAAATGATGCAGTTGGCTCGTTAAAACACTGTTATACCACGAGTTTTTACTTCTATATGGAAACAGCATCAAATATACTTGTATTCAATGTGAATACACTGTTATACGATGAGTTTTTACTTCTACATGTAAACAACATCAAATATACTTGTATTCAATGTGAATACACTGTTATACCATGAGTTTTTACTTCTATATGTATACTGCATCAAATATACTTGTATTCAATGTGAATACACTGTTATACCACGAGTTTTTACTTCTATATGTAAACTGCATCAAATATACTTGTAATCAATGTGAATACACTGTTATACCATGAGTTTTTACTTCTACATGTATACTGCATCAAATATACTTGTATTCAATGTGAATACACTGTTATACCATGAGTTTTTACTTCTATATGTAAATTGCATCAAATATTCTTTTATTCAATGTGAATACACTGTTATACCATGAGTTTTTACTTCTATATGTACACTGCATGGAATATACTTTTATTTAATGTGAATACACTGTTATACCATGAGTTTTTACTTCTATATGTAAACAGCATCAAATATACTTATATTCAATGTGAATACACTGTTATACCATGAGTTTCTAATTCTATATGCCAACAGCATCAAATATACTTGTATTCAATATGAATACACTGTTATACCATGAGTTTTTACTTCAATATGTATACTGCATCAAATATACTTGTATTCAATGTGAATACCATGAGTTTTTACCATGAGTTTTTACTTCTATATGTAAACAGCATCAAATATACTTGTATTCAATGTGAATACACTGTTATACCATGAGGTTTTACTTCTATATGTAAAAAGCATCAAATATACTTGTATTCAATGTGAATACACTGTTATACCATGAGTTTCTACTTCTATATGTACACAGGATCAAATATACTTGTATTCAATGTGAATACACTGTTATACCATGAGTTTTTACTTCTATATGTAAACTGCATGGAATATACTTGTATTCAATGTGAATACACTGTTATACCATGCGTTTTTACTTCTATATGTATACTGCATCAAATATACTTGTATTCAATGTGAATACCATGAGTTTTTACCATGAGTTTCTACTTCTATATGTAAACAGCATAAAATATACTTGTATACTATGTGAATACACTGTTATACCATGAGTTTTTACTTTTATATGTAAACAGCATCAAATATACTTGTATTCAATGTGAATACACTGTTATACAATGAGTTTTTACTTCTATATGTAAACTGCATGGAATATACTTGTATTCAATGTGAATACACTGTTATACCATGAGTTTCTACTTCTATATGTAAACAGCATCAAATATACTTGTATTCAATGTGAATACACTGTTATACCATGAGTTTTTACTTCTATATGTAAACTGCATCAAATATTCTTGTATTCAATGTGAATACACTGTTATACCATGAATTTTTACTTCTACAGTCATGCTTGCAAGGTTCTTTAGCAGGCAAATGGGTCTATATCCTTTCATTTTGTTTGGACGGAAGGGATACTATGGTGCCTACCATACCCTCGTTTTCTTTTTAATCTTCTCTTCCTCTACGTTTCAGTTAATTTTCCTACATTTAATGTTGCACCTTTTTCGCGGGTTGCAAAGAAAGAGAAATAGGAATAGCATAAAGGGGTACGGTAGGCACAGAAGTATCCCCTCCATCAAAAAGAAATAGAAGGATATAGACCGATTAGCCTGCTAAAGAAACTTCCAAGCATGACTGTATATGTATACTGCATCAAATATACTTGTATTCAATGTGAATACACTGTTATACCATGAGTTTTTACTTCAATATGTAAACTGCATCAAATATACTTGTATTCAATGTGAATACACTGTTATACCATGAATTTTTACTTCTATATGTATACTGCATCAAATATACTTGTATTCAATGTGAATACACTGTAATACCATGAGTTTATACTTCTATATGTAAACTGCATCAAATATTCTTGTATTCAATGTGAATACACTGTTATACCATGAGTTTTTACTTCTTTATGTATACGGCTTCAAATATACTTGTATTCAATGAAAATACACTGTTATACCATGAGTTTTTACTTCTTTATGTAAACAGCATCAAATATACTTGTATTCAATGTGAATACACTGTTATACCACGACTTTTTACTTCTATATGTATAGTGCATCAAATATATTTGTATTCAATGTGAATACACTGTTATACCATGAGTTTTTACTTCTCTATGTAAACTGCATGGAATATAATTGTATTCAACGTGAATACACTGTTATACCATAAGTTTTTACTACTATATGTAAACTGCATGGAATATACTTTTATTCAATGTGAATACACTGTCATACCATGAGTTTTTACTTCTATATGTATACTGCATCAAATATATTTGTATTCAATGTGAATACACTGTTATACCATGAGTTTTTACTTCTATATGTAAACAGCATCAAATATACTTGTATTCAATGTGAATACACTGTTATACCACGAGTTTTTACTTCTATATATAAACAGCATCAAATATACTTGTATTCAATGTGAATACACTGTTATAACATGAGTTTTTACTTTTATATGTATACTGCATCAAATATACTTGTATTCAATGTGAATTCACTGTTATACCATGAGTTTCTACTTCTATTTGTAAACAGGATCAAATATTCTTGTATTCAATGTGAATACACTGTTATACCATGAGTTTTTACTTGTATATGTAAACAGCATCAAATATACTTGTATTCAATGTGGTTACACTGTTATACCATGAGTTTTTACTTCTATATGTATACTGCATCAAATATACTTGTATTCAATGTGAATACACTGTTATACCATGAGTTTTTACTTCTATATGTAAACTGCATCAAATATACTTGTATTCAATGTGAATACACTGTTAAAGAAAGAGTTTTTACTTCTATATGAAAACAGCATCAAATATACTTGTATTCAATGTGAATACACTGTTATACCATGAGTTTATATTTCTATATGTATACTGCATCAAATATACTTGTATTCAATGTGAATACACTGTTATACTTTGAGTTTTTACTTCTATATGTAAACAGCATCAAATATACTTGTATTCAATGTGAATACACTGTTATACCATGATTTTCTACTTCTATATGTAAACAGCATCAAATATACTTGTATTCAATGTGAATACACTGTTATACCATGAGTTTTTACTTCTATATGTAAACAGAATCAAATATACTTGTATTCAATGTGAATACACTGTTATACCATGAGTTTTTACTTCTATATGTAAACTGCATGGAATATACTTGTATTCAATGTGAATACACTGTTATACCATGAGTTTTTACTTCTATATGTATACTGCATCAAATATACTTGTATTCAATGTGAATACACTTTTATAGAATGAGTTTTTACTTCTATATGTAAACAGCATCAAATATACTTGTATTTAATGTGAATACACTGTTATACCATGAGTTTTTACTTCTATATGTATACTGCATCAAATATACTTGTATTCAATGTGAATACACTGTTATACCATGAGTTTTTACCTCTATATGTAAACAGCATAAAATATACTTGTATTCAATGTGAATACCTGTTATACCATGAGTTTCTACTTCTATATTGTCGCGGGGAACAACAGCAGATGTCCCTATCTGTTCCTAGAAGCGTCAAACTCAAACGCTATAGTTACGAATGTTCTACTATCTGTTATGTTATCAGACATTTCTTCCTAAATAAGTAGAAGTTCCAGAATAGCTTTAGAATGTGCAGTAAAATCTATTAACCTTAGGGAGAGGGCGTAATTTCAAAGCTAGTATAAAACCCACTGTTTTTCCATTATTAGTCGCTCTCTCTTCCACTAAACTAGACGCTTAGCAAAAGTAAGGTTTCAATTCATTATTCATGTAATCATTGTATTCCCTTTTTCTGTGTTAAGAATAATACAAACGTTTTCAAGTCAAGTGTGACAAATGGTGGAGATGCAGCTCGTTACCCGTAGTTAACGAATTTAGTGCTGCTTTAAAAAATTAGTCGATGCAGAAAAAATCTAATCCAAGATTACCTAGTTGCCCTCGCGATCCAAGTAAACGATTGCATCCAAAACAATCACCCGAATTGTCGGGTGGTGAAAGTGCAACAGCAGGCCCGACACAAGATCCAGAAATCTCAACTTCTATCGAAAATCTAGTTACCTCAAGTGAAGTAAAGTTTAAGCAGAGCGATTTCAGAAACCCTGAAAATCAGTCAGATTCAAGATCCGACTCCGAAGCAGAGTTACAACCTGACTCCGAAGCAGATTCAAGATGCGACTCCGAAGCAGAATTAAGTCTGCCCACGCATCCGGTTGTTCCTGTGATAGGACAACACCCTTTGGTACCTCCAAGACATCAGCAGCAATTTCAAGGTACAGCTATGGCAGCTGTTAGAAAATTTATAAGCCCACCTGTTTTTCGGGGGAGTCCAACGGAAGACGCTCGTCAATGGTTAGAGCGCTACGAAACAATCTCTACCCACAACGGTTGGAGAGATGCTGACAAAAGAAATAATTTCAGTATGTACTTGGATGATACTGCAAGAAATTGGTTCCTGTGCGCAAGACTCCCGAATGACTGGGAAGACACAGCAGCACAGGCAGCTGCTGGAGGAAATGCGGCTGTGGCCGCAGTACCCGGTCTACGTTCGGTGTTTTTGAAAGAATTTCAACCAGATAATTACGGTCTTTTTCAAGAGACCAGACTCAGAAGTAGGACCCAAGGAGTGGACGAGCCAACCATTAGGTACTACTACGAAATTCTCAATCTTTGCAGACTGGTTGACCCGAATATGTCAGAAACGCACCGATTGGAGCATCTTTTTAGAGGACTTCGCCCAACACTTTTCAGAAAAATTTATCCCCTGAAACCCAAGACATGCGAAGAATTTTTGGCACTAGCAAAATCCTATACAGAAGCATCACTCATGTCAGACACACGAGGATGGAAGGAGCCTCAGGAGAAGTTACCAAACCTGTCAGTGGTCTACCCAGACCAGCAAGCAGATTTGATGAAGACGATGAGAGAATTAATTCAAGAGACTTGCGAAAAGTTAATTTCAAAAGAGAAAAACGAGCAAGTAAATTCAAGAGGACCTTTTAAACCAAAAGGTCGCACTCTAACAGGAAGGCCGCAATGTTTTTTTTGTAAGAGGTCAGGACACATTGCTCGCAACTGCTTCAAGAACCCTGAATAAGAACAATACAGAGGTCCGCCTAAAGATGCAGCCGCAGGGGCGACTGCAAAGGGAAATCTTTCCATCAACCTAACCGTTCCAGATACGTTGGAAGAAAAAATTGCTGACCCAGAAATGATCGTGTTCAACTTGAATCCTGCAAGACTAATAAAGGAAGCAGTAAGGTGTGGAGAAATAACTGCAACAGCACTGATTGATACAGGAGCTGCAGTCACAGTAATCTCACCCGAATTACTAGAGAAAACGGAATTTGTCAAAAAACCTCTAGTCGGACCAAAGATCCGTCTAGTAAATGGTCAAACCCTGTCACCACAGAGTACGGCAGACATAGTAGTAACCCACAGAGGCAAAACTATAAAAGGTAACGCAATAGTTATGCCAATGTCGGGGTTTTGAACTACTGTTAGGAAATGACTTCCTACAACAATTTCGAGCTATCCACATTGACTACGAGTCAGAAGAGTCATCATTCACAACAGGGAAATCACCGCTTCCAGAAATCACTGCTCTCCAAGTAGAACAGTCACAAGAAAGCCGGCTGATTTCAAAAGATAGTCAAGAAATACCAGCATACACGGTAAAGCAAATTCCAACATCTATCTCTCACAGAATGGAAGGTTCGTGCATCTTGACACCATCAGCTTCATTGTTAGCAACATCAAGTCTGTCTACCGGTCACGCGCTCGTACAAACGGATTTGAAAGATATTCCAGTCGCCAACCTGTCTCCAAAAACAGTGTGGCTAGAAAAAGGAGTGACACTGGGAACCCTAGAGAAACACCCCGAAGCTGAAGAAATGGAAGAAATGGAAGAAATTCAAGAAATTCTAACACTAGATGCTTCGGTGGAGAACCAAAATGCAGATGCAGAGAAAGAAGAATTGTTGAAACATCTCGAAGGAAGAATTGGGGAAAATATAACAAAAGAAGAGAAAGAAGAGACAGTAAAAATCCTCAAGCAATTTGCTCATTGCTTTGCACTAAACGAGGATGATTTGGGATACTGTTCAGTCGTCAAACATGACATCAATACCGCTAATGCGCGCCCAATCCATCAGCTTCCTTACAAGAGTGCCTGGAAAGAACGAGCTGTTATTCAAGATCAAGTGGAAGGAATGCTGCGTAGAAGGGTCATAGAACCTTCTGACAGCCCTTGGTCTTCCCCAGTGGTTTTAGTCAAGAAAAAAGATGGTACTTAGCGCTTCTGCGTGGACTATCGCAAACTAAACGCAGTAACGGTAAAAGATTCATACCCCTTACCACGTATTGCCGACACCTTGAGTCGGCTGGAAGGCGCCATATTTTTCTCAAGCATGGATCTTCAATCAGGATACCATCAAGTTCCAGTTATCGACAGTGACAGACCGAAAACAGCCTTCATCACTGCAGACGGATTGTACCAGTTTCGTACTCTTCCGTTCGGTTTAACAAACGCCCCTGGTACTTTTCAGAGGGCCATGGACATCATCTTAGCTGGACTTCGTTGGACGACGTGCCTGATATACTTGGATGACGTCATAATCTACTCAGCAACCTACGAACAGCATTTGCAAAGACTACGTCTAGTGCTGAGTTGCCTTTCTCAAGCTGGGTTGAAGTTGAAATGGTCAAAATGCTCATTCATGGAGCACGCACTGAAAGTGTTGGGACACCTCATCTCAAAAGAAGGTGTGGCACCAGATCCTGAAAAACTGGAGGCAGTGCAAAGTTTCCCATCACCCAATGAAGGCCATTCAACAGCAAACAAGGTGAAACGAGTACAAAGCTTTCTTGGTCTGTGCTCGTATTATCGACGTCACATCCAAGGTTTTGCATCAATTGCACGCCCGCTTACTACACTGACGAAGAAAGAAATTCCCTTCACGTGGGGAGAAGATCAAAGTAGCAGCTTCAATACTTTGAAACTAGCACTTACTTCGGCACCAGTATTGGCGCATCCCAACTATGATCTACCAATGGAAATCTTTCCCGATGCCTGTGGTTATGGCATAGGAGGCGTTCTTGCTCAACACATTGAAGAAGCAGAACGTCCTATAGCATACGCCAGCCGCCTTCTAACAAAATCAGAAGTAAACTACTCAATCACCGAAAAAGAGTGTCTTGCACTAGTGTGGTGTCTGTCCAAGTTTCGATGTTTTGTGTGGGGTTGCAAAGTGAAAGTGGTGACCGATCATCAGGCTCTTTGCTGGTTAATGAGCAAAAGAGACCTTGCAGGCCGTTTGGCCCGATGGAGCTTGTCGCTTCAAGAATACGACATAACTATTGTGTACCGTAGTGGGAAAACGCATGACAAAGCAGACTGTCTTTCAAGAAATCCGCTACCAGTTGCAGAAGAGCTAGAAGATGATCGCTGTTTCATCGTGGGAGCAATCTTCCCTGGCCTTTCCGAAGACGAAGACGGGCTATTGGCCGAAAAGCAGAAAGCTTGTCGCAATTGGAATCAGCTAATTGTGAAACTCCAGAACGGAAAATCAAGAGTCAAAAATTTTGTAATTCACAAAGAAAAGCTGTACAAGGAAACTTTTAAAAATGGAAAGAACTACAGAAGACTGTGCGTACCGGTCGATTACCGTGGAAGAATTCTACAGGCGTACCATGACGACGTTGTGTCAGGTCACCTTGGCATCAAGCGTACTCTACACAAGATTTGTGATCGTTTCTTCTGGCCGAAGATGGCACTCGACATAACTCGTCACGTACAGAGCTGCGTGCATTGTCAAAGCAGAAAAGGAGTCCCAGACAAACCTGCAGGACTCTTACAATGCATCAAAGTAGAGAGACCATTTCAAAAAGTGGGAATTGATCTACTAGGTCCATTCCCACTATCTACCAGAGGAAACAAGATGATTATCGTGGCAGTGGACTATCTAACCAAATGGGTTGAACTGAAAGCCATGCCGACTGGAAAAGCAGATGAAGTCGCAGAATTTTTTGTTAATCAAATTCTTCTACGTCACGGAGCTCCAGAACAAATCATAACGGATCGAGGAAAATGCTTTACCTCAGATCTAACGCAAGCTGTTGTCAAGAAATTGCACACAAACCATAAGACAACTTCAAGTTACCACCCTCAGGCAAATGGAGCGGTGGAAAGGATGAATCATACATTGGCAGCTATGCTCTCAATGTACGTCAGCAGTGACCAACGTGATTGGGATCGTACTCTACAATACGTATGCTTTGCATACAACACAGCAAGACAAGAGTAGACGGGGTATTCACCATTTTTTCTGCTCTATGGACGTGAACCCAGACCTCCCATTGATTTGGAATTGGACGCTGATCCCAACCCATTGTTGACAGAAGAAGACGCTGCAATGAGTTATGCAGATCGACTACAAGCTGATCTGACTGAAGCAAAAGAAATTGTAAAAACTAGAATGCAGAGAGTAAAAGAAAAACAAAAAGAAACCTATGATGCTCGCCATAGAGAACTATCTTTTCAAACAGGAGATCTAGTCCTGATCTACAAGCCATTTCGCAAAGTAGGAAAAGCAGAAAAACTTCTTCACCGCTGGTTGGGACCATTCAAGGTGTTGAGAAAAACTACACCAGTAAACTACGAAGTCATCTCCGCAACCGGACGGGGAAAATCAGATATTGTTCACGTCGCTCGAATGAAGTCATTTCACGAAGCCACTTTGGAATGGGAGTCACCGCAGACATCCATCCCAGATAACACTGATAGAGCCGCAGAAAAAGACAAACAGAACGATGGAGAACAACAAGAAGAAGCACAAGACCTACCTGATGCAGTTCACTCACAACCTCTGTCCGAAGAGGAAGTAACAGTACCTGAGGAAATTAACGTGTCACCCGACACAAGTGGTAGTGAAGTGATAACCTCTTCTCCAGACCAGGTCCCTTCAGATGCATCACGAAGACCACTACGAAATAGAAGACCTCCGGCTAGGTATCTCACCTTTTTAGTGCCGTTCTTCATTTTCTTGCTGGCCCCCTCCACAAGCAGTTCACTAATCCTGAGAGAAAACGCCATTTTCAAACAACAAGCTGACGTTGCGTTTAGTGAATCATCTTGGACAATAGTGACTGATCTTGATTTTGGATTACCTGATACGGCCACGGCGTACCTTAAAGAGAAAATTCTGCAACAGCAGGAAGTAGCAGAAAGATGGAAGAATCAAGGTACCAGACCTCAAAAAATGGCAGCCAAAAGAATTACCAGCAGAATGCAGTCTTTCCTGAAAGGAATGGAGAACGCAGCAGATCGATTATCGAATATCAAAAAAGCCTTGAATACAAACCAAAGAAATCGTCGAAATCTCGTCGACGGGGGAGGAACAATCATTAAATGGCTTTTTGGGGTATCGACACAAAAAGATTTAGAAGAACTGAATAATCAAATTCAACTTCTCTCCCGAAATCAACGAGAAGTGATCCACATTATAGACAAACAAGCCACAGTCTTGAATGAATCACTATGGGAAACCAGAACTAGCGCAAAATTAATTAGAGAACTACGAGGCCAATAATCCATGCTGAAAAATGTGACCACAAACATAATGGAAAAAATAGCTGACATGGAAGACTTAGAAATGAGTCACTTCGAATATTTTTTCCAACTGGATGAAACGTTTGAAGCAATGAATCAAATCTTGCTGTGGCTACAACAACTTGCTGATAGTCTCGACGTCGGCTTTAGTCTTCTAGCCAACGGGCATTTGGCCCCTCAAATCATCTCTCCAGCTAAATTCAACAAAGTCATCAAAACCATCAATGGTCAATTACCAAGAGGATGGTCTATTTCAAGCAACGAACTTTGGGTCGCTTACCGGGAGTCTACTGTCTCAGTTGCAGCCATGGAAAATTCCTTTCGCCTCTTCATACATGTTCCTATTTTTGACCACTCCCAGCAGTACAAGCTCTTCCAGATTATCAACCTACCAGGATCAACAGATAATGGAACACATGGCGTCTTGTTCGGAAATTTACCAGACTACCTTGCTGTGTCAGGAGATCTCGAAACATTTGTGGAACTTTCAAAAGACGACATTAAAGACTGTAGCAAGATAGGACGCCCGCTATGCAAATTCCATACCGGTGTCAGCAAAAGAACTGCTCGAAAATCCTGTGCAACAGCTGTGTTCATGAATGATACACCAAGAATTAACACACAATGCAGAAAGAAATTTACGGAATGGCACGGTCCTGAAGTCGTTTACATGGGATCCAACCAATGGGTTTATTCTGCAACAAAGCCACACGAAATTGTATTTTCGTGTCCATCTGGTGGTGAGCAGCCAACACTAAGAACAACAACATTACCGCCTGTAGGAATGTTTGAAATACCTTTGGGATGCACTGCTCGTACAGAAGAGTGGGTATTCCCAGCTAGTATGGAAGGCAACATAATGGCACTAAAATTGCAAGCAGTTGTCCTACCAAAAGTTGAAATTTTTTCTCAAGATGTAAACATTACTACAAACAAGAAACATACCTTCGTGGAACTTCCGTGAGAAAACACCTCTTCAATAGACATCATTAGTCAACTGCTTCATCGTAATGCTCAAGCCAGCCTTTCAACGGAAATGACCGGAGAGCAAATTCACAATCTCATCACTGAAACGAAAAAACAGAAAGAAACATCTTCTATACGCTACCCTTGCGAATTGGTATCTGCAATCTCACTTATTGCCTTAGGGTTAATTGCCCTAGCATACAAATTGTATACACTCAGTGTACGCTTGGCCGTACATGAGAGATACGACAACCCTCCCCCCGGAGACCGCGGGAGGGAGGAGCTAGAGATGCAAGAGGCGTAACCATTTTGTCATAACCAGGGTCTCGAAACGATGAAAAAACAACAGAAAAATACCGGTATTTTAACCCGCTCCCCTGTTTTGGCCACAAAGAAAAACCCAAACAGAAAATCGAAAAATATGCAAATAGACCACCGAAAGAGAAGCGTTTTTTACCCCTTTTTTCTGTTTCTTACAATACTATCAGCTGTTTTTTAAGGATAGGTCTATATTGCGTCACCTTAAGAAACGGCTAAGGAAATGGCGTAAGAAACGGCTTCATCGGAACGATCTTGCCTTATACCTCCCTTATTTTTCTTATATACCGCAAGCCCGTATTACCTCTATCTCTGCCTTCTGTTATTGTTTTTTACAGGGATGTTGTAGGCCCTACCTCCCACTTTTCATGAAAAAAACGCCACTCTTCCTATCCTTCTACTGAAACCACGATATCCGAAAAGAAGCGGCCAATTCTCTTTGTGTTAAGGTGAGAACCGAAATCAAAAACAGAAATTTCGGTTTTCAAAGTATCTGAAACAGAATGGTCAGAGAAACAGATATTTTTCAGAGGTTTGGGTCCCTGGTCATAACTGAAGAAAGAAAAAAGACTATTCAGATAGGAATTTAAAAAAGTGTATTTTTTCAACAAGTTCACTCAAGAAGAATTTACATCACTCTTCGTTTAGTTGATCCTCGACATACTCGAGAAGGGAAACTAAGCTATGGGAAAATTCCCGCAACAAGTGAAAATCTTCTGGCCCTGGGTGTTCCATGTCGAACGAAGTCAAAACTTCGTTCCAAGTCGAACGAGCGGCGAGACGGTTGTCCATTTCAGCCTGTGTTATTTCAGTGTAAAAATCGGTTTGATGCGGAGTTGGGTTGTAAATGTCTTCATCCGATTCAAACCACCAGAGAAGACGCGCATGCGTTAAAGAAAACAACTCGCGATACTTGGCGTATCCAGAATACTTGCTAATACAATAAGGAAAAAAGAAAAACTTCTATTAAAAAAGAGCAAGAAGATTGAAAAAAGAAAATGTTTTCCTTACCTGAAGTAGTAATCGCCAAACCAAACAGTGCTTACAGATGGCGAAAAATTCAAGCGAGCACCAGTTCGTTAACTTCCGCAAGCACCGTAAAGAAAAACACACGGTCACTTGAATGTAACCGGCTGTAGCGACTCCGATGATTATCAAACGTTGCGTCAACAAAACGCACAAGGGCGCACTCAAACACTAGAAGATTCTCTAAAACATCAGAGTAAGTGAACATTTTACTGTGGAGGCTGAAAAAACACTGAACATGCAATCTGAAATAGTCATCTTACTTTTATTCTTACTGTGATTCATCCTTTCTGATAATCTCTTATCAATGTTTACTTACGACCTTCATCGTAGCTTTGTTTCATTTCGCGCTATTACCTCTCTTCAGCTATCTTTTAATTACTCTAGAAAAATCTTAAAGTTCTTATGATGTTTACAGTTTCCATCCTTTTATCATGTTGTCCCACATTCCATACTATTTTGTAGTACAGTCGGGTCGCCTTAGGGTGTCCCATATTTGGGCTTTTTTTGATTTTTTGATTTTTTTTTTTATCGGGGTGTGTTTTTTGAAGAAAAACGTCGTAGTGCTATTCATTAAAAAAAAAAATAAGTCTAGGGGTCCCCGTAGGTGAAAAACCGCCAAAAAGTGCCAAAAACTAGGATTTTTGGTACTAAAAAATTAAAAATAAATACTTAGGTTTCACATTTCACTGCGTTCTTCAAAACAACAATAGATGACCACCTTACTTATGACTTCATAGAAAAAAAAAATTGAGGGGGTACCCGTGAGTGAAATTCAATGTCTTTTTATTTTTTTCGGTGTTTTGATACAATCGGTGATAAATCTAATTAAATTCAACCTAACTGTTCTTTTCTCCCATTTAAAGATACTTGTTGACGATGGTTTTCAACAACTTGAAGTAAAAACTGTTGTTGTTCTTCATTATGGACAACATTTCTGAAGTCGGTAATCAGCTTAACTCCGCGCTCCGCGCTGTCATTTACTACTTCCATTCCATTGATGATGTCTCGAAGAAATCTGTAGTCTTCAAATTTTTCCCAGTGTGATGATTCAAATTGCATCCACTCTATTTCTTTGCTTGTGCAACGTAGAAGATGGAAAATGAGCCATGATCGCTGGCCGATGAGGTCAATCAAGGTAGGAATAGTATTCTCAAACTGTGGCATTTTCGGCTTGGCTGAAACAAATGATGTAGGACGTGGAATCTTTTTCAGTTTGTTTATCATCATTGTTCGCCAGAAATGAGAATTCCTTCCATCAAAAATTGCTAAAATGCCAAGTTCCTCCGTTAAATACCAAAGGTGTTTTTTGCAAGACGATAGCGCAGCATCCGCTACTATTTTTTGTGATTCACCATCTTCCCGGTATTGACACATTCCTCCTATGAATTGAAGGTCAACCGTAGGTGCACAACTAGCTGTAAGATTAAATATTTATTGTAGATAAAGGAAAAGATAAAAGAAATAATTTTAAAATTTTTTTACCGAGACGGGAGCGCAAAAACGCCATACTATGGAACAACACAATATAATCCGATATTGTTTTAATTTGAGAAAGTTCATTTTGATCCAGTTGAAAACGTTCAGACAGCATTTGCATGTTTAATGCGTAAATTGCTATGTGCATAAACCGGGCTCTATGATGAGCGCCTGGTTTTCGAAACTGGAAATTTCTTCCCGCAGGAAGAGTCCCTCCTAGAAATATCACGGTCAACTCGATCAACTCCCTATAGTCTTCTCTAGGAAAACTCTGAGATGCTAGATGAGACTGACCCCAATCTAACACTTTTCTTCCTTGTTGATAAGAAAACGACTCTTCGTCATCGGGCCATTCAAATAAACAGAGATTGTGTGTATCGCGATCCAAGTTTTCCCATTCTTGTTGAAATCTATCCAGACGAATACCATATATATAGAATAAAAAGCTTAATAGTAGGCATGCTAAGAATTACCTTTTCAAAAGCGGTTCGATGGGACTATTAGAATCGCCGATTACGGCAGACCAGACGTGTTTAATATGTAACTCGTAAAAGTGATGGCGACAGGCTAGCCATAAAACTGCACGTCCCAGTTGTTGTTCTAATAGCGTAGCACATCCACGATGAATTCCAGTATTCGAGGCGGTGGTGTCAAAAACCAACCCAATAACATTATCGGTGACTTCCCATGTTGATAAAAGATTGACAACAGCATTCTTTTGGGATAACCCAGTTGAGTCTGAAATAATTGGAACGCCGAGTAGCTTGGGAGCTTCCAAATGTGGCTTGCCGCTGACGAGAATAGCCACTCTCTCATTCATTTGACCGTTTAGTTTCGTAATCATCTTTGAATCCCAATGGACGACAACAAATTTTGGCTTGTTTGCCATCCATTCATCAAAAATCTCTCTTGCTTTTTCTTCTCTTTGTTTTTTTCTGTGACGATGACCAGTTGATTTTGACAAGGAAACATCCAAGAGATTTCCTCCTCCACTTCTTATAAGTGCGCTTGCCATAGCTACCTGACCTCTGATGCTGACATTACATCGGTCTGAAGTTTGTGAAATGTCTTTTAGTATTGATCTTGTTGGTAGGTCAATAGTTATTACAGACGGATGTGGTGTTGAAGTTCGATCAGGAATGAAGTCTTCAATGTCTTCATCAGTCGACTCAGATATATTACTGCTTTCATCACTAAATATCTGGACTATTTGGGTATTCGTGAGATTTCTTTTCTTTTCAACACAAATTTGCCTTGCCCTTCGTCTTTTTTCTAGTTGAATATTTGCTTGATCTTCTCGGCCCATGAATCCAATTTGCGGGGTTTGTCGTTGATTTAATAGAAACTGATAGTCCTGTTTCCACCCGGGCTGTCGAGATGATTTCAATGTTTCATAACAATCGTTGGCAGACATGTCGAATAGCTTTAAAATATCAGATGAAAAATTTTCTATTCTTTTGCTCGTTCTTTCGTTTAACTTCTTTGTTGTGAACTTGCTTCTTGCTTGTAAATCAATTCTCTTAAATGACATCCAACATTTGACAAGCCTGACTATTGCTGTTATACATAAATTTTCTGCTTTGATTGGAATATTTGATTTTTCCCATACTGTTCGCAATTCTTTAAAAATAATTTCACACTTCTCTCTCGTTGATTGAGATCCTTTTGTGGAATATGAACACTGTTGACTCAGGTGTAGATATCTCTTCAACACAAGTGATTTTATGGGTAAGCGAGATCGTTTGGACAAACTCTCCTCTTCACTAGGGCCGATAAGCCAATCGATCGATTTTCCGCGGATATTTCTTCGTTCTTGGTTGGATTTTTCCTCAGTTGATTTAGCACATTTTCACTTGTCGATTCCCTGACTTGTTTTCCTGAACGTAGAACAGGCATTGCAACAGAGCTTTCAACTGAACAAACTAGTACTTCAACATGAGACAGCTGAGACCAGTGAGACCGTTTTATGAAAGTACTAATTGTGCGCGTTGCAAGAAAATCTTAAATTCGGTCACGGGTACTCTCACAAGTTGATATTTAATTTTTTTTTTCTATGAAGTCATAAGTAAGGTGGTCATCTATTGTTGTTTTGAAGAACGCAGTGAAATATGAAACCTAAGTATTTATTTTTAATTTTTTAGTACCAAAAATCCTAGTTTTTGGCACTTTTTGGCGGTTTTTCGCCTACGGGGACCCCTAGACTTTTTTTTTTTTTAAATGAATAGCACTACGACGTTTTTCTTCAAAAAACACACCCCGATAAAAAAAAAAAAATCAAAAAATCAAAAAAAGCCCAAATATGGGACACCCTAGGGTCGCCTGTCTTAAAGAAGGGGGACCTGTCGCGGGGAACAACAGCAGATGTCCCTATCTGTTCCTAGAAGCGTCAAACTCAAACGCTATAGTTACGAATGTTCTACTATCTGTTATGTTATCAGACATTTCTTCCTGAATAAGTAGAAGTTCCAGAATAGCTTTAGAATGTGCAGTAAAATCTATTAACCTTAGGGAGAGGGCGTAATTTCAAAGCTAGTATAAAACCCACTGTTTTTCCATTATTAGTCGCTCTCTCTTCCACTAAACTAGACGCTTAGCAAAAGTAAGGTTTCAATTCATTATTCATGTAATCATTGTATTCCCTTTTTCTGTGTTAAGAATAATACAAACGTTTTCAAGTCAAGTGTGACAATATGTAAACAGCATCAAATATACTTGTATTCAATGTGAATACACTGTTATACCATGAGTTTTTACTTCTATATGTAAACAGCATCAAATATACTTGTATTCAATGTGAATACACTGTTATACCATGAGTTTTTATTGCTATATGTAAACAGCATCAAATATACTTGTATTCAATGTGAATACACTGTTATACCATGAGTTTTTACTTCTATATGTATACTGCATCAAATATACTTGTATTCAATGTGAATACACTGATTACCATGAGTTTTTACTTCTATATGTAAACAGCATCAAATATACTTGTATTCAATGTGAATACACTGTTATACCATGAGTTTTTACTTCTATATGTAAACAGCATCAAATATACTTGTATTCAATGTGAATACACTGTTATACCATGAGTTTTTACTTCTATATATATACTGCATCAAATATACTTGTATTCAATGTGAATACACTGTTATACCATGAGTTTTTACTTCTATATGTAAACAGCATCAAATATACTTGTATTCAATGTGAATACACTGTTATACCATGAGTTTTTACTTCTATATGTAAACAGCATCAAATATACTTGTATTCAATGTGAATACACTGTTATACCATGAGTTTTTACTTCTATATGTAAAGAGCATCAAATATACTTGTATTCAATGTGAATACACTGTTATACCATGAGTTTTTACTTCTATATGTATACTGCATCAAATATACTTGTATTCAATGTGAATACACTGTTATACCATGAGTTTTTACTTCTATATGTAAACAGCATCAAATATACTTGTATTCAATGTGAATACACTGTTATACCATGAGTTTTTACTTCTATATGTATACTGCATCAAATATACTTGTATTCAATGTGAATACACTGTTATACCATGAGTTTTTACTTCTATATGTAAACAGCATCAAATATACTTGTATTCAATGTGAATACACTGTTATACCATGAGTTTTTACTTCTATATGTAAACAGGATCAAATATACTTGTATTCAATGTGAATACACTGTTATACCATGAGTTTTTACTTCTATATGTAAACAGCATCAAATATACTTGTATTCAATGTGAATACACTGTTATACCATGAGTTTTTACTTCTATATGTAAACAGCATCAAATATACTTGTATTCAATGTGAATACACTGTTATACCATGAGTTTGTACTTCTATATGTAAACAGCATCAAATATACTTGTATTCAATGTGAATACACTGTTATACCATGAGTTTTTACTTCTATATGTAAACTGCATGGAATATACTTGTATTCAATGTGAATACACTGTTATACCATGAGTTTTTACTTCTATATGTAAACTGCATCAAATATACTTGTATTCAATGTGAATACACTGTTATACCATGAGTTTTTACTTCTATATGTAAACAGCATCAAATATACTTGTATTCAATGTGAATACACTGTTATACCATGAGTTTTTACTTCTATATGTATACTGCATCAAATATACTTGTATTCAATGTGAATACACTGTTATACCATGAGTTTTTACTTCTATATGTAAACAGCATCAAATATACTTGTATTTAATGTGAATACACTGTTATACCATGAGTTTTTACTTCTATATGTAAACAGCATCAAATATACTTGTATTCAATGTGAATACACTGTTATACCATGAGTTTTTACTTCTATATGTAAACAGCATCAAATATACTTGTATTCAATGTGAATACACTGTTATACCATGAGTTTTTACTTCTATATGTAAACAGCATCAAATATACTTGTATTCAATGTGAATACACTGTTATACCATGAGTTTTTACTTCTATATGTAAACTGCATGAAATATACTTGTATTCAATGTGAATACACTGTTATACCATGAGTTTTTACTTCTATATGTAAACAGCATCAAATATACTTGTATTCAATGTGAATACACTGTTATACCATGAGTTTTTACTTCTATATGTAAACTGCATCAAATATACTTGTATTCAATGTGAATACACTGTTATACCATGAGTTTTGCTTCTATATGTAAACTGCATCAAATATACTTGTATTTAATGTGAATACACTGTTATACCATGAGTTTTTACTTCTATATGTAAACTGCATGGAATATACTTGTATTCAATGTGAATACACTGTTATACCATGAGTTTTTACTTCTATATGTATACTGCATCAAATATACTTGTATTCAATGTGAATACACTGTTATACCATGAGTTTTTACTTCTATATGTAAACAGCATCAAATATACTTGTATTCAATGTGAATACACTGTTATACCATGAGTTTTTGACTTCAATATGAAAACTGCATGAAATATACTTGTATTCAATGTGAATACACTGTTATACCATGAGTTTTTACTTCTATATGTATACTGCATGAAATATACTTGTATTCAATGTGAATACACTGTTATACCATGAGTTTTTACTTCTATATGTAAACTGCATGGAATATACTTGTATTCAATGTGAATACACTGTTATACCATGAGTTTTTACTTCTATATGTAAACTGCATCAAATATACTTGTATTCAATGTGAATACACTGTTATACCATGAGTTTTTACTTCTATATGTAAACAGCATCAAATATACTTGTATTCAATGTGAATACACTGTTATACCATGAGTTTTTACTTCTATATGTAAACAGCATCAAATATACTTGTATTCAATGTGAATACACTGTTATACCATGAGTTTTTACTTCTATATGTAAACAGCATCAAATATACTTGTATTCAATGTGAATACACTGTTATACCATGAGTTTTTACTTCTATATGTAAACAGCATCAAATATACTTGTATTCAATGTGAATACACTGTTATACCATGAGTTTTTACTTCTATATGTAAACAGCATCAAATATACTTGTATTCAATGTGAATACACTGTTATACCATGAGTTTTTACTTCTATATGTAAACTGCATCAAATATACTTGTATTCAATGTGAATACACTGTTATACCATGAGTTTTTACTTCTATATGTAAACAGCATCAAATATACTTGTATTCAATGTGAATACACTGTTATACCATGAGTTTTTACTTCTATATGTAAACATAAATATACTTTATTTAATGTGAATACACTGAAATATTTACTTAGCATCAAATATACTTGTATTCAATGTGAATACACTGTTATACCATGAGTTTTTACTTCTATATGTAACATAAACAGCATAATATACTTGTACTTGTATTCAATGTGAATACACTGTTATACCATGAGTTTATTTATTCTATATGTAAACAGCATCAAATATACTTGTATTCAATGTGAATACACTGTTATACCATGAGTTTTTACTTCTATATGTAAACAAGCAATCAAATATACTTGTATTCAATGTGAATACACTGTTATACTATTAGTTTTTATTTTTATATGTAAACAGCATCAAATATACTTGTATTCAATGTGAATATTACACTGTTAAAACAATGAGTTTTACTTCTATATGTAAACAGCATCAAATATACTTGTATTCAATGTGAATACACTGTTATACCATGAGTTTTTACTTCTATATGTAAACTGCATGGAATATACTTGTATTCAATGTGAATACACTGTTATACCATGAGTTTTTACTTCTATATGTATACTGCATCAAATATACTTGTATTCAATGTGAATACACTGTTATAGCATGAGTTTTTACTTCTATATGTAAACAGCATCAAATATACTTGTATTCAATGTGAATACACTGTTATACCATGAGTTTTTACTTCTATATGTAAACAGCATCAAATATACTTGTATTCAATGTGAATACACTGTTATACCATGAGTTTTTACTTCTATATGTAAACAGCATCAAATATACTTGTATTCAATGTGAATACACTGTTATACCATGAGTTTTTACTTCTATATGTAAACAGCATCAAATATACTTGTATTCAATGTGAATACACTGTTATACCATGAGTTTTTACTTCTATATGTAAACAGCATCAAATATACTTGTATTCAATGTGAATACACTGTTATACCATGAGTTTTTACTTCTATATGTAAACTGCATCAAATATACTTGTATTCAATGTGAATACACTGTTATACCATGAGTTTTTACTTCTATATGTAAACAGCATCAAATATACTTGTATTCAATGTGAATACACTGTTATACCATGAGTTTTTACTTCTATATGTAAACAGCATCAAATATACTTGTATTCAATGTGAATACACTGTTATACCATGAGTTTTTACTTCTATATGTAAACAGCATCAAATATACTTGTATTCAATGTGAATACACTGTTATACCATGAGTTTTTACTTCTATATGTAAACTGCATGGAATATACTTGTATTCAATGTGAATACACTGTTATACCATGAGTTTTTACTTCTATATGTATACAGCATCAAATATACTTGTATTCAATGTGAATACACTGTTATACCATGAGTTTTTACTTCTATATGTAAACAGCATCAAATATACTTGTATTCAATGTGAATACACTGTTATACCATGAGTTTTTACTTCTATATGTAAACAGCATCAAATATACTTGTATTCAATGTGTGTTACAAACGCTCACGCGCATTGGAGACGTTGTAGCAGAGATGAGATGAGGAGGATGAAAAAATAATGACAATGAAAGATGACTGGAGGGAAAGAACACTTTATTTCTGTGTAGATGTGGTGGGGGAGACAATTTTACCGACGTGGTAGAGAGAGAGAGAGACTAGGGGTACCTTTTACTTCGATACTGGATTTTACCCAACTGAACAAAAAGGGGGCAAGGGCTTCTTAACGTTAACATAAATTTAAAAGGCCCTTGCCACCTACAATCCTGCCCGTGAGGGCAGCACCGTAGGTGACAGCGGGCCCACCTGTCCACAGGTACAAACAAAAAGGGAATAAAAACAAAAAGAAAACAAAACAGTTTTCAGGAAGACAAAATTACCACCCCCAAAAAAGGCACGTCGACGTTCAATTTTCTTTCGGCAGGAGCCTCTTGTAGGAGCTCCGAGGGCCACAGAGGATCTGGTGATGGTCTCCCACCTTGCAGAGATTGCAGCACCGAGGATGCGGGCAATCGGCCAGGGTGGTGTGGCCAGCAACAGAGGTGGGCAAAAAACACCCGAAGCAACGATGCTGCGTGAAAAGAAGCTCCAGGCGATCTTGATTGGTGAGAGTCATAAACTCCTCACATTCCGCAATCTTCAACGTGCAGCGGTAAGATCCCGGCTTCTCCAAATGCTCAGGCAAGAAACAGCGGATGGTCGGGGTGTGACGGGGCACAACGTACTTCGGGGCGTCGGGAATTGGAACCGTTACGTGGACGTTTTCGGTTACCTCCTTTTCCCGAATGTTGCGCAGCAGGTCTCCAACAAATCCACTCAACATTTTCTCCCTCTCAGCTCGGTAGTGGACCTGGACGTTGACGAGATCTTCAGCTCCCTGAGCGATTTCTTCGTTCAGGCGAAGGACCACGCGCTGATGGGCGTAAATGACGTCCACGGCTTCCTTTCGGGCTTGAACCAAATGAAGTTGATTTTCATTTAGATTCCGCACGCACTCCTCTTCCTTTTCACGGGACTCCTTCAACTTGTTTTTGATGGATGCGGCGGATTCGGCTGGATTTTGGGCCATAGTGAACGTTGACGGCGAGAGATGATTAGCACACACAATGATGAAGTAGCACACACCAAGTCAAGGGGTAAACTGTCGCCTGCTGTTCGTAAGGGACTAAACAGTTTCCCTAAGCGGTCAAGGGTTAAACAGTAGGCGACCTAATTTTGCCTTTGCCCTTTGAACTAAGTATAGGTGGCGTTGCCGTCGGAAATTTTACAATGCGGTTTTGGAGTTCCCACTTTTTACAGTGTTACATATGACTATAAACCAGTTTTACATTTTACATTTTGACATTTGACATTCTACAATTTTACAATTTTACCATTTTACAATTTATACCCATTTTTTTTTACTTTTATACAAGAATTTACTATTTACATTACATTTTGACCTAACGATCTCGATTTTTACTCAGTTGACCCAATTTTTTCACTTTCTACGTAAACGTCCTGCTCTTTGGCCGTAGCCATAACACAGAGCTTAGTCACTGGACGAATACAAGGGTTTTTGTGGTTGCTGATTTGCACTTTTACCACTCGTACAACGTTATCAGAGTCACTGGGGAGAACCTCTATCACTTTTCCCAACGGCCATTGTCCACGTAGAGTATTCGGCTCAATGACGAGTACTAGGTCTCCGACGGTAACGTTTGGCCGATTTTCCGACCATTTTCTCCGTTCCGTCAGGTGTGGAACGTATTCACGAAGCCATCTGTTCCAAAAATGTTGTATGATGGCCTGGCTTTGGAGAAATTGTTTTGCTGTGACGTCCATGTTCTCAGCATCTCCCAACTTTAGCGGCACGTAGGGACGGGCTCCTCCATGAAGAAAGTGATTCGGCGTTAACGGATCGGGATCTTCGGGATCCATGCTGAGGTGGGTTAGTGGCCGAGCGTTCAAAAGGGCTGCTACTTCTGCGATCACCGTTCTTAGGACCCGATCGGTGACTAAACGATTCCCAACGCTGACCTTCATGGCTCGCTTGCACGATTGCACGAGCCTTTCCCAAACTCCACCGAAATGGGGTCCGTGAGGAGGAGAGAAATGCCACTCTATTTGTTGGCATGCCATCTTCGACTGCAACTCCTGGTGTTGTTTGACTAACTCCGTTAGAGCTTGTCGGAGTTCTTGTTCCCCAGCTACGAGATTTGTTCCGTTGTCACTGTAAACAACGTTCGGCTTTCCACGTAAACTCACGAACCGAGTGAAACATAGCATGAATTCTTCGAGACTGAGGCCGTCGGAGACTTCTAGGTGAACGGCTCTAGTTGTTAGGCACGTAAACAGGCATACCCAACGTTTCTCGTGTCTACATCCTCTTCCACCGACTCGTACCGTTAGAGGGCCGAAGTAATCGATTCCCGTATATGCGAAAGGTGGAAGATAGGGAGTAAGCCTGTGAACTGGTAACGATGCCATGAGTGGCGGAATGGGTTTCGATGATCTCCGCTTGCAAGGCCAGCAGGTGTTGACAACCGATTTGATGACGTTACGTCCAGAGATTATCCAGTAACGTGAACGTAAATCCGCCAACAATCTTTCAGATTTAATGTGGAGATTCCGTGTGTGATGATCCCATACAATCCGCTGCGTCAGGAGTTGATCGGCTGGAAGCAGGATGGGATGCTTTGTGGAATAATCAACTGGAGCCTGAAGTATACGTCCGCCTACACGTAGCTGACCTGTTTCATCCAGAAAAGGCCTAAACGTGCGTAGTTTTGACTTCAGAGGCAACTCCAAGCTCTTTTTCAAGGCGTAGATTTCTTCCGCAAATGCCAGTCCTTGGGTGCGTTTGACACAAAGCGTGAGGGCCGTCATCATTTCTTCGGCCGTCAACTCCCCCACGGTTGGCTTGTAAATTCCCATCTTAGCTCTGGCGTTGGTCGCGAACCTTCTGCACCAAGCGATAACTCTTTGGATCTTGAGTAAGCTGGAATACCTTTTTACACAGTCATCAATCGGGTGATTTTCGTCTTCCGTTTTGACTGCGAAGACTCGAATTACGTTAACGTCCCTTTCTTCCGGCTCTGTGATCTCTTCCCAAATATCCCACTCCGACGGATCGAGTTTCAGGAACGATGGACCCTCGTGGAATTTCACCAACTCGTCGACGTTCTTCGGGTCAATGCCACGACTACACAGGTCCGCTGGATTGTTAATTCCGGAAACGTGACGCCATTGTCTTCGATTCGTGTTCCGGAGGATTCTGCCAATCCGATTGTTCACGAAGGTTTCAAATCGGCAAGTGCGGGAATGGATCCAACGTAAGACGGTTTGAGAGTCGGTGTGGAAGGTAACTTCACGTAAATCGATTTCGAGCTCCCGACAGATTACTAGGGCGCTATTTAAGCCTTCTACAGCAGCCTGCAACTCTAATCTTGGGATCGTGAGTCCTTTTACTGGTGTTACGTGTGTTTTAGCCATGACAAAGGATACGTTGATCGACTGGTCTTCGAAGATGAAACGGAAGTACGCCACAGCTCCAAATCCTTTTGTGCTTGCATCCGTAAATACATGCAGGTGCTGCTGCGTCCAACGACCACGTTGATGCCGGAAACATCTTGGTACTGTTAACAACTCCAGGTTATCCAGATGCTCGTACCAGTAGTGAAAGCGTTGGCCTAATTCTTCGGGGATAGGGTCATCCCAGCCGATCCTTTTCTCGTACGTCCATATATCTTGCAGAAGTGACTTCATTAAGAAAACAACAGGAGCGACGAGTCCCAACGGGTCGTAGACACTGGAGATTATACTGAGGAAATTCCTTTTGGTGAGAACGTCATGGCTAGGCTGCTTCCGTATCTTGAACGTCAGCATATCCGTTTCTCCGTTCCACATCACTCCAAGTGTTCGCTCGATGGGCAACTTCTCCAAATCAAGGTCCAGTGTTGGTGAGGCCAAACCGAACTCACGTAGAGCCGATATAACCTTCCTTGATGAGGACGTCCACTTCGTTAGATTGAAACCGCCTAGTTGTAAGAGTTTCTTCATCTGGCGGGCCCGTTTTACTGCCCCGTCTTCGGAATCAAAGGAATCGAGGTAGTTGTCAACGTAAAAGTTTCTTCGAACGCTCTCTGCTGCCTCCGGATACTGGTCGCGATGATCGTCTGCAGTCCGATTTAGGGCGAAAATACAGGTCGTTGGGGAAGATACCGATCCAAAGACGTGGACAGTCATTTGGTACGTTAACGGAACTTGATTACTGCCAGGCGTTCGATAGACAAACCGGTAGGCCGCCTGGTCTTCTACTGGGACCTTCACTTGGTGAAACATCTTCTCGATATCTGCGCCAACTGGTACCAGGTTCCTTCGGAAGCGTAGTAGGACACCGAGTAGGCTAACGAGAAGATTGGGACCACGTAACAGGTTCTGGTTGATCGACGTTCCCCCATACTCGGCGGCTCCGTCGAATACAACTCGAACTTTGGTCGTAGAGCTGGATGGGCTTACGACGCCGTGGTGCGGTAAATACCACGTTCTACTTGACTCCTTCCGCAACTCTTCGGTCGTGAGGAGTCTGGCGTGATCCAGGCCGATGTACTCCTTAACAACTGCATCATACTTCTGGGCGAAGTCTACATCTCGTTGAAATCGCCTCTCCAGAGAATAAAGTCTCTTCAATGCAGTTGCCCGATTGTCCGGAAGGTTTACGTTGTCGGTTTTCCACATAAGGCCGACTTGATACCGGTTACCAACATTCTTTACTGTTGACTCGAGGATACGTTGCCCACGTAGATCGTCTTCGGAGAGAACAGGCTGCTCCATGTCTACGTCTTTCGCCTCCAGCTGCCAGAATTTCTTGACTAACTCGTTGAGGTCTTCGGGACGTTCCTCTGCTACTATGTGGGCGATGAACGGACGCCCATCTTGTGGCGGGCCCGTTTGACCACCCAGGCACCAACCAAACGGTGTTTTGAAGGCGATAGGCCCAATTGTTCCAGCCGGCGGCTTGACGGAATCTACGTGATCGTGGGCTTCTGCTACGTCAATTCCAATTAATACTCCAACGTCTTCGGGTTGTATGTTCGGGACATCAAGACCGCGTAGGTGTGTCCAGGACTCCATTTGACGAGGGTTGATTGGAGGGTTCGGCGTCACCTTCAAATTGTCGACGGCGTAGGCGTGTTTAACTTCAAACCGGCTTGTTCCATCGACGGATGAGAGGGAGAAATCCACAACCGCAGCTTGGACGTTTGATGTGGCTCCATCATAAGAGACAACGTTGATACGTTTATGCTGACCAACGAGTCCCAACCTTTTTACTAAATCTCTCCTGATCAGTGTGGTGTCACTTCCGGTATCCAGGAATCCGAAAGTGTCGACCCATCTTGTACCGACGCTAATACGAACGGGTACAATCTTGAAACGTACACGTCGCTTTACCGGTTCCTTCTGGGTTAGTGTCCCGAGGAATGCAGTCGATGTAGACGCTGATGGAGACATTTGATCCGATAGTTTACTCCGTGGGATGAACTCGGACCCGTGAAGCAAGGGATGGTGTCTTGATCCAGTGCATCGACCCATGGTACATTTGATGTCCCTGGGACACTCCTTGCGTTCATGTTTGCCGGTTAGGCATAGTAGACACCTCCCGGACTTAAATACGACTTCAGCCCTTTTCGTGGGCGTGAAAGACATAAACAGGTTACAGCTGGCCAAGTTGTGAGCCCTGCCGTTACAAGCTAGGCACCTCCATTGGTCAGTCTTTTCGGCCGCTTTCTCCTCCGTCTTCGGTTGTTTTCCCTTGGGAGCAGCCTCCGGAGGTGACGACGCCGTTGATTTAGAGCCTTCTTCTGTCGAAACGTGTCCAATGGTCGACGTGTGAGCAGCGTTCTGTTTCTTGACAGGCTTCTTCTCATCAAACCGTACTTTGGACGTCGACGTAGGCAAGGACTCAAATACGTTTTTACCATGTTGCTTACTCATGGATTTTACTGTTACCCAGTCGTCCAGGTCCAGAACGTTCAGCTCTGCACCCGTTCTCTTTCGTTTTTCATTCCACTTCTCTTTAAAGTACGTCGTCAGCTTTGCTTCCATGGCCATCAGAGTAGTACGGCTATGAAGCTCGTGGGCATATCTTGATTGTGACAGCGTGACCACTGCTCCATGCAACCGGTTTGCAAAAGTCTTGAGGCTCGCCGCATCTTGGCTCTTCAAAGGTGGAATCTGCAGCAGGTCGTCGAGGTACGTTTGATCCATGACTTCGGTGCGGCCGTAAACTGCATCGAGTCGTTCCCACACCACGGAGTACATAGCCTCATCGGCGAGGCACTCGCCGATCTCATTCCGGACCTCCTTCGACAGCAGCTCTTCCAACATGAACAGTAGGGCAGGAGAACCGTTGTATTCTTGTTCGTATAAGGCTCGAAATTTAGCCTTAAACCGGGCGTAGTTCTTCGGATTTCCATCAAACGGCTGGATCGTGAAGGTCGGAGTACGTGGACGACTACAGCAGCCGCCATGAGGATGGTTGGAAGGGCCAGCGGCAGGTGGAGGTTCAGGGGTCGTGTCCGAACTCTCCGAAGACGTATCGTGCCCAGGGGGTGGGCATGGATTGCAGGTTGAAGGCATGATGGGCAAGGGTCTTCGGGTAGGATCCTGTGCAGAGGTACCGGCTGGAACGTAACGATTGGACAAGTCTCTACGGTGCATTACTGTGGCCTCAATTGACTTTAAGGACGCCCGAGCAGGGATGTCTTGTGTAGCAGCGAGTGACTGTGATCGTTTTGGAAGGCGTGTCTCTTGGTCCAGAACTTGCTCTTGTATCGTTCTCAGATGGATCTTGTTGACTTCCATCGTTGTTTTTAGACCTTCAATCTGAGCATTTAGGTCCAAGTTAACCTCTTTGATCTTCTGATCCATTTCACGTAGACTCTGACGTGAATCTTTCACCAAGCTGGTGTTAGCGGCGATTTCTGATGACGTCTTTTCCGCGCTGTCAATGAGTTTGCTCAGGTGCTCACCCATGCCTTTCAGCGCCTTGCTTAACGTTTCCGTAGCCGACGTGGTGCTCGCTTCCATCTGGATTCTTGCACGTTCCATCTTGACTTCCAGTTCCAATATCTGTTTCTGGATGCACAGATCACGCTGGCTGGGTTGACCAAGGGAAACATTTGACGTCGAACGGGTAGACCTCTTCTGTGATAGCGTGGTACTAACTGTGACGTCTGAAGCTGTCGTACCAATAGAGCTGGCTGAGTGACGTGACGACGTGGCATACCTAATGGCGAAGTTGAGGATTTCCACGTGGTCGGTGTCGAATTGTACCTCCCATTTTTCACATGCTTGACGTTGTGGATCCGTAATGTCGGGCAAGCTCTCCATATACGTGTGGTGAAGATCTTTGACGTCTTCGTAGATACGAATTAATTCGTCTCGCCATGCTGCAACTTGCAACTTCTTGAGTCTGATGGCTCCCAACTTGTGATCTACCACTGCCTTTCTGAGCTGATTCGTTAACTTCGTGTGGGCCGCCTTTCTTCTCCCACGTTTCTGCTTGAGATCGTTGTCTGGGAGGAGGGGGCCTTCATTCTTCATTGCTTCTGGCTTCATTTCGTCTTCTATAGAGATATTGCCGCCCGACTCAATACTCTCGGCTTTTGCTACGGCTTCACTCATGACGTAGAAACGTTCAAAGACAAGGAAGTAGTCACACGTAAACGGATGTCGATGATTCACGTAGATACAGCGACGATACAGTCAGATACGTAAAGGCGTGGTAGACCGGGTTTTGCCTTCAGGATGGCGTGGACGTGTGTCAAAGTCTTACAAAGGGGAATACCCGACAATTTTACTGAATCTAACAAGTTTTACTAGGGATAACAAGAGAAATGCACGTGTTCGTTAAATCCCGGGTTTCGGCACCATTTGTTACAAACGCTCACGCGCATTGGAGACGTTGTAGCAGAGATGAGATGAGGAGGATGAAAAAATAATGACAATGAAAGATGACTGGAGGGAAAGAACACTTTATTTCTGTGTAGATGTGGTGAGGGGAGACAATTTTACCGACGTGGTAGAGAGAGAGAGAGCTAGGGGTACCTTTTACTTCGATACTGGATTTTACCCAACTGAACAAAAAGGGGGCAAGGGCTTCTTAACGTTAACATAAATTTAAAAGGCCCTTGCCACCTACAATCCTGCCCGTGAGGGCAGCACCGTAGGTGACAATGTGAATACACTGTTTTCATACAATGAGTTTTTTGTTCTATATGTAAACTGCATGGAATATACTTGTATTCAATGTGAATATACTGTTATACCATGAGTTTTTACTTCTATATGTATACTGCATCAAATGTACTTGTATTCAATGTGAATACACTGTTATACCATGAGTTTTTACTTCTATATGTCAACAGCATCAAATATACTT
The DNA here is from genome assembly GCF_020631705.1 of Daphnia magna. NCBI lineage: Eukaryota > Metazoa > Arthropoda > Branchiopoda > Diplostraca > Daphniidae > Daphnia > Daphnia magna. Next base: position 55,188 of record NW_025533177.1, on the reverse strand, counting down.
GTATTCAATGTGAATACACTGTTATACCATGAATTTTTACTTCTATATGTAAACCGCTTCAAATATACTTGTATTCAATGTGAATACACTGTTATACCATGAGTTTTTACTTCTATATGTAAACTGCATGGAATATACTTGTATTCAATGTGAATACACTGTTATACCATGAGTTTTACTTCTATATGTAAACAGCATCAAATATACTTGTATTCAATGTGAATACACTGTTATACCATGAGTTTTTACTTCTATATGTAAACAGGATCAAATATACTTGTATTCAATGTGAGTACACTGTTATACCATGAGTTTTTATTCTATATGTAAACTGCATGGAATATACTTGTATTCAATGTGAATACACTGTTATACCATGAGTTTTTACTTCTATATGTAAACTGCATCAAATATACTTGTATTCAATGTGAATACACTGTTATACCATGAGTTTCTACTTCTATATGTAAACAGCATCAAATATACTTGTATTCAATGTGAATACACTGTTATACCATGAGTTTTTACTTCAATATGTAAACAGTATCAAATATACTTGTATTCAATGTGAATACACTGTTATACCATGAGTTTTTACTTCTATATGTAAACAGGATCAAATATACTTGTATTCAATGTGAATACACTGTTATACCATGAGTTTTTACTTCTATATGTAAACTGCATGGAATATACTTGTATTTAATGTGAATACACTTTTATACCATGAGTTTTTACTTCTATATGTAAACAGCATCAAATATACTTGTATTCAATGTGAATACACTGTTATACCATGAGTTTTTACTTCTATATGTAAACTGCATCAAATATACTTGTATTCAATGTGAATACACTGTTATACCATGAGTTTTTGCTTCTATATGTAAACTGCATCAAATATACTTGTATTCAATGTGAATACACTGTTATACCATGAGTTTTTACTTCTAAATGTAAACAGCATCAAATATACTTGTATTCAATGTGAATACACTGTTATACCATGAGTTTTTACTTCTATATGTAAACAGCATCAAATATACTTGTATTCAATGTGAATACACTGTTATATCATGAGGTTTTACTTCTATATGTAAACAGCATCAAATATACTTGTATTCAATGTGAATACACTGTTATACCATGAGTTTTTACTTCTATATGTAAACTGCATGGAATATACTTGATTTCAATGTGAATACACTGTTATACCATGAGTTTTTACTTCTATATGTAAACAGCATCAAATATACTTGTATTCAATGTGAATACACTGTTATACCATGAGTTTTTACTTCTATATGTAAACAGCATCAAATATACTTGTATTCAATGTGAATACACTGTTATACCATGAGTTTCTACTTCTATATGAAAACTGCATGAAATATACTTGTATTCAATGTGAATACACTGTTATACCATGAGTTTTTACTTCTATATGTAAACAGCATCATGGAATATACTTGTATTCAATGTGAATACACTGTTATACCATGAGTGTTTTACTTCTATATGTAAACAGCATCAAATATACTTGTATTCAATGTGAATACACTGTTATACCATGAGTTTTTACTTCTATATGTAAACTGCATGAAATATACTTGTATTCAATGTGAATACACTGTTATACCATGAGTTTTTACTTTTATATGTAAACTGCATGAAATATACTTGTATTCAATGTGAATACACTGTTATACCATGAGTTTTTACTTCTATATGTAAACAGCATCAAATATACTTGTATTCAATGTGAATACACTGTTATACCATGAGTTTTTACTTCTATATGTAAACTGCATCAAATATACTTGTATTCAATGTAAATACACTGTTATACCATGAGTTTTTACTTCTATATGTAAACAGCATCAAATATACTTGTATTCAATGTGAATACACTGTTATACCATGAGTTTTTACTTCTATATGTAAACTGCATGGAATATACTTGTATTCAATGTGAATACACTGTTATACCATGAGTTTTTACTTCTATATGTAAACAGCATCAAATATACTTGTATTCAATGTGAATACACTGTTATACCATGAGTTTTTATTTCTATATGTAAACAGCATCAAATATACTTGTATTCAATGTGAATACACTGTTATACCATGAGTTTTTACTTCTATATGTAAACAGCATCAAATATACTTGTATTCAATGTGAATACACTGTTATACCATGAGTTTTTACTTCTATATGTAAACAGCATCAAATATACTTGTATTCAATGTGAATACACTGTTATACCATGAGTTTTTACTTTTATATGTAAACTGCATGGAATATACTTGTATTCAATGTGAATACACTGTTATACCATGAGTTTTTACTTCTATGTGTAAACAGCATCAAATATACTTGTATTCAATGTGAATACACTGTTATACCATGAGTTTTTACTTCTATATGTATACTGCATCAAATATACTTGTATTCAATGTGAATACACTGTTATACCATGAGTTTTTACTTCTATATGTAAACTGCATCAAATATACTTGTATTCAATGTGAATACACTGTTATACCATGATTTTTTACTTCTATATGTAAACAGCATGAAATATACTTGTATTCAATGTGAAGACACTGTTATACCATGAGTTTTTACTTCTATATGTAAACAGCATCAAATATACTTGTATTCAATGTGAATACACTGTTATACCATGAGTTTTTACTTCTATATGTAAACTGCATCAAATATACTTGTATTCAATGTGAATACACTGTTATACCATGAGTTTTTACTTCTATATGTAAACAGCATCAAATATACTTGTATTCAATGTGAATACACTGTTATACCATGAGTTTTTACTTTTATATGTAAACTGCATGGAATATACTTGTATTCAATGTGAATACACTGTTATACCATGAGTTTTTACTTCTATATGTAAACAGCATCAAATATACTTGTATTCAATGTGAATACACTGTTATACCATGAGTTTATACTTCTATATGTAAACTGCATGGAATATACTTGTATTCAATGTGAATACACTGTTATACCATGAGTTTTTACTTCTATATGTAAACTGCATGAAATATACTTGTATTCAATGTGAATACACTGTTATACCATGAGTTTTTACTTCTATATGTAAACAGCATCAAATATACTTGTATTCAATGTGAATACACTGTTATACCATGAGTTTTTACTTCTATATGTAAACAGCATCAAATATACTTGTATTCAATGTGAATACACTGTTATACCATGAGTTTTTACTTCTATATGTAAACTGCATCAAATATACTTGTATTCAATGTGAATACACTGTTATACCATGAGTTTTTACTTCTATATGTAAACAGCATGAAATATACTTGTATTCAATGTGAATACACTGTTATACCATGAGTTTTTACTTCTATATGTAAACTGCATCAAATATACTTGTATTCAATGTGAATACACTGTTATACCATGAGTTTTTACTTCTATATGTAAACAGCATCAAATATACTTGTATTCAATGTGAATACACTGTTATACCATGAGTTTTTACTTCTATATGTAAACAGCATGAAATATACTTGTATTCAATGTGAATACACTGTTATACCATGAGTTTTTACTTCTATATGTAAACAGCATCAAATATACTTGTATTCAATGTGAATACACTGTTATACCATGAGTTTTTACTTCTATATGTAAACTGCATGGAATATACTTGTATTCAATGTGAATACACTGTTATACCATGAGTTTTTACTTCTATATGTAAACAGCATCAAATATACTTGTATTCAATGTGAATACACTGTTATACCATGAGTTTTTACTTCTATATGTAAACTGCATGAAATATACTTGTATTCAATGTGAATACACTGTTATACCATGAGTTTTTACTTCTATATGTAAACAGCATCAAATATACTTGTATTCAATGTGAATACACTGTTATACCATGAGTTTTTACTTCTATATGTAAACAGCATGAAATATACTTGTATTCAATGTGAATACACTGTTATACCATGAGTTTTTACTTCTATATGTAAACAGCATCAAATATACTTGTATTCAATGTGAATACACTGTTATACCATGAGTTTTTACTTCTATATGTAAACTGCATGAAATATACTTGTATTCAATGTGAATACACTGTTATACCATGAGTTTTTACTTCTATATGTAAACTGCATCAAATATACTTGTATTCAATGTGAATACACTGTTATACCATGAGTTTTTACTTCTATATGTAAACAGCATCAAATATACTTGTATTCAATGTGAATACACTGTTATACCATGAGTTTTTACTTTTATATGTAAACTGCATGAAATATACTTGTATTCAATGTGAATACACTGTTATACCATGAGTTTTTACTTCTATATGTAAACAGCATCAAATATACTTGTATTTAATGTGAATACACTGTTATACCATGAGTTTACACTTCTATATGTAAACTGCATGGAATATACTTGTATTCAATGTGAATACACTGTTATACCATGAGTTTTTACTTCTATATGTAAACAGCATCAAATATACTTGTATTCAATGTGAATAAACTGTTATACCATAAGTTTCTATTTCTATATGTAAACAGCATCAAATATACGTGTATTCAATGTGAAGACACTGTTATACCATGAGTTTCTACTTCTATATGTAAACAGGATCAAATATACTTGTATTCAATGTGAATACACTGTTATACCATGAGTTTCTACTTCTATATGTTAACAGCATCAAATATACTTGTATTCAATGTGAATACACTGTTATACCATGAGATTTTACTTTTATCTGTATACTGCATCAAATATACTTTATTCAATGTGAATACACTCTTATACCATGAGTTTCTACTTCTATGTGTAAACAGCATCAAATATACTTGTATTCAATGTGAATACCCTGTTATACCATGAGTTTTTACTTCTATATGTTTACTGCATCAAATATACTTGTATTCAATGTGAATACACTGTTATACCATGAGTTTTTACTTTTATCTGTATACTGCATCAAATATACTTTATTCAATGTGAATACACTGTTATACCATGATTTTCTACTTCTATATGTAAACAGCATCAAATATACTTGTATTCAATGTGCAGACACTGTTATACCATAAGTTTCTACTTCTATATGTAAACAGGATCAAATATACTTGTATTCAATGTGAATACACTGTTATACCATGAGTTTTTATTTCTATATGTATACTGCATCAAATATACTTGTATTCAATGTGAATACACTGTTATACCATGAGTTTTTACTTCTATATGTAAACAGCATCAAATATACTTGTATTCAATGTGAATACACTGTTATACCATGAGTTTTTACTTTTATCTGTATACTGCATCAAATATACTTTATTCAATGTAAATACACTGTTACATCATGAGTTTTTACTTCTATATGTAAACAGCATCAAATATACTTGTTTTCAATGTGAATACACTGTTATACCATGAGTTTATACTTCTATATGCAAACTGCATGGAATATACTTGTATTCAATGTGAATACACTGTTATACCATGAGTTTTTACTTCTATATGTAAACAGCATCAAATATAATTGTATTCAATGTGAATAAACTGTTATACCATAAGTTTCTATTTCTATATGTAAACAGCATCAAATATACTTGTATTCAATGTGAAGGCACTGTTATACCATGAGTTTCTACTTCTATATGTAAACAGGATCAAATATACTTGTATTCAATGTGAATACACTGTTATACCATGAGTTTTTACTTCTATATGTATACTGCTTCAAATATACTTGTATTCAATGTGAATACACTGTTATACCATAAGTTTCTATTTCTATATGTAAACAGCATCAAATATACTTGTATTCAATGTGAAGACACTGTTATACCATAAGTTTCTACTTCTATATGTATACTGCATCAAATATACTTGTATTCAATGTGAATACACTGTTATACCATGAGTTTTTACTTCTATATGTAAACAGCATCAAAAATACTTGTATTCAATGTGAATACACTGTTATACAATGAGTTTCTACTTCTATATGTAAACAGGATCAAATATACTTGTATTCAATGTGAATACACTGTTATACCATGAGTTTTTACTTCTATATTTAAACAGCATCAAATATACTTGTATTCAATGTGAAGACACTGTTAAACCATGAGTTTCTACTTCTATATGTAAACAGGATCAAATATACTTGTATTCAATGTGAATACACTGTTATACCATGAGTTTTTACTTCTATATGTAAACTGCATTTAATATACTTGTATTCAATGTGAATACACTGTTATACCATGAGTTTTTACTTCTATATGTATACTGCATCAAATATACTTGTATTCAATGTGAATACACTGTTATATTATGAGTTTTTACTTCTATATGTAAACAGCATCAAATATACTTGTATTCAATGTGAATACACTGTTATACCATAAGTTTCTATTTCTATATGTAAACAGCATCAAATATTGTAACAGTATGTTGTATTGACGGTTCACAAGACTAAGACTGGGGGCTTGATACACGACAACGGGGGACTATATATGGGGGGAAAACACTGACGTCACGCGTCCGGTAGCATTGCATACCGGATCACATAACGTGGTCATTGACCACGTGACATCCCCCCCTCTAGCTGCATTCGTCCCCGAATGCATTACTAAAAAAACAAACATTACAAAAAAGATATACCGAAAGAAAACCGGGAACATTGGTACATGATATAGGCCACATGACACCCCCCAAAAAAAAAAAACATCATCCTTTTTTTTTTCGGCGGTACTCCACCGCCGCGCACGTCGCTTCTTAGCTTCTTCTTCTACGAACTCCTCCACTATCCGTAGGCGTTCCCGAAGGTCAGCCCTATTAACGTCTCCTTTTCTCCCACGGCACCACTGGATGCTGAACACAGCCACACTGGCCATAAACAACGCTGCTCCCACACCCCATAGCTCGAATGGGTATGTATGATGTTCCGCCGCTCGTTTTTCCCTCTCCGAGTCGTCTACTGAGTCGTCTACCGACCGCAGTTGAGTAGGTGGGAAAAGTTCCCCCATCCGCGGTCCTAGTAGTCCTAGCAGAAGGAGAAGAGCCCCCACTGCCACCTGCGGCATTTGTCCGTATCGTACCGGTGGCATCCGGACTCGTGTTGATCGACGCACCTGATCGTCCACACTTTCATTTCGAGCTTCTTGCACCTCCTCGTCCAGGGGTATAGTCTCTCTAGTTTCAGCTTCTCGGTCACGGATGTCCTTTCCCCTGGCCTCTATTGTCTGCCCTGCTGCCGTACTCAGTCCTAGTTGGTCTCCGGGCCGCGAAAAATAGTCGCCATATTCCACTAACACTTCTCGGATCTTTTCTCTGTCTGTCGGCATTAATCCTTCTCCAATCCTGCTGTCAAATTTGTGCTCCCGACGCGCTTTCTTCTCTGCCTCTGCTGTCGCGACGGCTACTGGCGTGTCTCCCTCCTTGATTTCGGTCACTGGCTCGATTATTCCTAACACCGTCCCCTCTTCGATCCATTGTTTGTGGTCCGATAAGTGGGTTATCGCCCTCTGTCCGATTGTTCCCACGCCGCTAACTAGGACCTTACCCGTCGACACCCTTTTCGTCGTCTGCAATGCTTGGGATGGTTCCATCAGTGCACCTTCGCCAAACCCATTCAAATCTAGTGGTTGAGTTGCGACCACTTTCCTCGATCGGGGTGGGACCTCACATCCATTCTGGACTACTTGTTTCGGTGCTTCCTCCGTCATCTCTTCCACCGGTGCTCCCATGGCAGTGTCTCCAATGAAGATCTCCGGTAGCGCCCCAATCTTCATCCGCGTTCCAAGTTTTTCTAACATGTCTTTCCCCAGAAGTAAGTCGATGTCGCCGTTCAGAACCAAAGCCTCCCCCTTGACGGTCATCCTCCCATCTGATACTGACAGCATTGCGGCTCCTCCCGGTTGAATCTCCTTGCCGTCAACTGATACTAGACGATTTGCGCGCCATGGTGTCACTGTTATCCCTAGTTCTCTTACTAATTTGGGCGAACACACGGACACTCCCGCCCCTGTATCTATCACGGCAGCCACCCGTTTTCCCCAGCACCACACATCCAGTACTACCATCCTCTGGATGTCGATTTTCAGAATTGGCCATGCTAGCACCTCCGGGTCTACATGCTGTGTCCCTACTAGACCAATTACTTGCCTACCCTCTCCAGCGAATCGTACACCTGCCGTTGCTGTTGTGGTGCCCCTCCTTCTCGCTGGGAGCTCGGGCAGTCACGACGTATGTGTCCTATCCCTTCACACCCGTAGCATACGACCTGTCCGTCCGGTGTCCGACCCCTCAGGCCTCCCTGACCGTTTGTTCTTGTTGGACACTCTCTCCCGATGTGTCCCTCCGTCTTACATCTGCTGCAGATAGGTTCCCCATCCGAAGTCCATTTCAGTATCGATCGGTTATCCGACCGATACTGTTGACTCTCCGCTCTTTCTCCTTGCTGTGCGGCTGCCCCTGATGCGTTCCTTAATGCAACGGCTCCCATCAGTCCCTCTAGCAATTTTTCTATTCGATCCATTCTCTCACTTCCCGCCGTTGGTGTTGGTTTTCCGACCACGCCCATCGCCCATTCCTCGTGTCTTGCTCGGGAAGTCATTTCCTGATACCGCTTAATTTCTTGAAGGAATTCGTCACATGAGTTGGGTTTCAAACTCCAGAGTTTCTCTAGTAAACTTGGCTTGAGTCCTCTCCATAGGTGCGCCAATCTCGTAGCTTCGGACATATTCGGGTCCACTCTGCGGCATAAATCCAGGATGTCGTAAAAATACTCGATCGTGGATTCCTGGATTCCTTGTTTGCGTTCTCTCAGTTTCGCTTCATTGAATCGATTCTGATTGACTGGCTTGAATTGCTCCAACAGCTGTGTTTTTACTCCGGGTACAATTGGCGGTCCTGCAACATCCTCCCATTCGGCTGCTAGTTGTCCCGCGGCCTCTTTGTATGAGTACCACTTCTGCGCTGCCCCGGACAGCGACAGCGACAGCTCCACGTGGTCGCGAAGTTCTTCATCTCCCCATCGATTATATCTCCCGATTCTTTCGTATCGATGCATCCACTGCACGACGTCTTCCCCGTCCTTCCCCCCGAAGGTGGGTGGGGATTGGAATTTTATCTGTGCGGCCATCGCGTGCCTTGCGCCCACTTGCTGTTGAGCTGCTCTGAATCCCCGGATGTAGCTACTGATATTCGATGATCTTCTTCTCAAATCCGTGAAATCCCACTCTGGCTGCTCTTCTCCGTGTTCTCCCGATCCTTCTTCCTCTTCGGCGTCCTCCCACCGCTCAGTTTCCTCCTCACTGAATGTGAGATGATACTCCTGCCGAACGGATGCCGGTCGCTGCTCCTGTTGGGGTTCGTTAGCCCCGTCCTCTATTTCTCCTCGCTCTTCCGTTCCGCTCTCCCTCAACGGTCGACTGCGCGTCCTCGCCCGCCCCTGGGATGCACTCCCGATCTCGGGTATCCCCCAACTACCCCGTGCCACGAACCGTCCCCGAGCGTCTCGGATTCTCTCCCCGCTCCTTACGTCCTCCTCTCCTATCATCTACTTCCCGCAATCCTCGCACCGCCTGTTTCTTGCCGAACTCTTCGGCTTCCGGTTCACTTCTCCGCTTCTTGCCAACAACTTTGGCTCACGGTTCACTTCTCCGATTCTTGCCGAAAACTTCGGCTCACGGTTCACTGCCCCGATTCTTGCCGAACACTTCGGCTCACGGTCACTTCTCCGCTTCTTGCCGAACTCTTCGGCTCACGGTTCACTGCCCCTGATTCTTGCCGAACACTTCGGCTCACGGTCACTTCTCCGCTTCTTGCCGAACTCTTCGGCTCACGGTTCACTGCCCCGATTCTTGCCGAACACTTCGGCTCACGGTCACTTCTCCGCTTCTTGCCGAACTCTTCGGCTCACGGTCACTTCTCCGCTTCTTGCCGAACTCTTCGGCTCACGGTTCACTGCCCCGATTCTTGCCGACCACTTCGGCTCACGGTTTCCGCTATCCACGTTCCCTCAATGTACCCGTCTGCCCCGCCTTAGCCCTTTTCACCGTTTTCCCCCCGGCGTCTCTCCTTCGTTATGCTTCCCCCGATTGCCCTACGGTCGGAGCCGTGACCCCGTACCCCAACAATTTAAGGTGCTAAAACCAGTTGGGTCGTCGACTCTCAGGGGTCCCTGACAGCCACCGCCTCCGCAGCACAGAATCGAAGAGAAACACAACCACAAAAGAGACTTACCGGAGGTTCTGCATCTCCACCATGTAACAGTATGTTGTATTGACGGTTCACAAGACTAAGACTGGGGGCTTGATACACGACAACGGGGGACTATATATGGGGGGAAAACACTGACGTCACACGTCCGGTAGCATTGCATACCGGATCACATAACGTGGTCATTGACCACGTGACAATATACTTGTATTCAATGTGAATAAACTGTTATACCATAAGTTTCTATTTCTATATGTAAACAGCATCAAATATACTTGTATTCAATGTGAATACACTGTTATACCATGAGTTTTTACTTCTATATGTTTACTGCATCAAATATACTTGTATTCAATGTGAATACACTGTTATACCATGAGTTTTTACTTTTATCTGTATACTGCATCAAATATACTTTATTCAATGTGAATACACTGTTATATCATGATTTTCTACTTCTATATGTAAACAGCATCAAATATACTTGTATTCAATGTGAATACACTGTTATACCATGAGTTTTTACTTTTATCTGTATACTGCATCAAATATACTTTATTCAATGTAAATACACTGTTCTATCATGAGTTTCTACTTCTATATGTAAACAGCATCAAATATACTTGTTTTCAATGTGAATACACTGTTATACCATGAGTTTACACTTCTATATGTAAAATGCATGGAATATACTTGTATTCAATGTGAATACACTGTTATACCATGAGTTTTTACTTCTATATGTAAACAGCATCAAATATACTTGTATTCAATGTGCAGACACTGTTATACCATAAGTTTCTACTTCTATATGTAAACAGGATCAAATATACTTGTATTCAATGTGAATACACTGTTATACCATGAGTTTTTATTTCTATATGTATACTGCATCAAATATACTTGTATTCAATGTGAATACACTGTTATACCATGAGTTTTTACTTCTATATGTAAACAGCATCAAATATACTTGTATTCAATGTGAATACACTGTTATACCATGAGTTTTTACTTTTATCTGTATACTGCATCAAATATACTTTATTCAATGTAAATACACTGTTATACCATGAGTTTTTACTTCTATATGTAAACAGCATCAAATATACTTGTTTTCAATGTGAATACACTGTTATACCATGAGTTTATACTTCTATATGTAAACTGCATGGAATATACTTGTATTCAATGTGAATACACTGTTATACCATGAGTTTTTACTTCTATATGTAAACAGCATCAAATATAATTGTATTCAATGTGAATAAACTGTTATACCATAAGTTTCTATTTCTATATGTAAACAGCATCAAATATACTTGTATTCAATGTGAAGACACTGTTATACCATGAGTTTCTACTTCTATATGTAAACAGGATCAAATATACTTGTATTCAATGTGAATACACTGTTATACCATGAGTTTTTACTTCTATATGTAAACTGCATGGAATATAATTGTATTCAATGTGAATACACTGTTATACCATGAGTTTTTACTTCTATATGTATACTGCATCAAATATACTTGTATTCAATGTGAATACACTGTTATACCATGAGTTTTTACTTCTATATGTAAACTGCATGAAATATACTTGTATTCAATGTGAATACACTGTTATACCATAAGTTTCTATTTCTATATGTAAACAGCATCAAATATACTTGTATTCAATGTGAAGACACTGTTATACCATAAGTTTCTACTTCTATATGTATACTGCATCAAATATACTTGTATTCAATGTGAATACACTGTTATACCATGAGTTTTTACTTCTATATGTAAACAGCATCAAAATTACTTGTATTCAATGTGAATACACTGTTATACAATGAGTTTCTACTTCTATATGTAAACAGGATCAAATATACTTGTATTCAATGTGAATAGACTGTTATACCATGAGTTTCTACTTCTATTTGTAAACAGGAACAAATATTCTTGTATTCAATGTGAATACACTGTTATACCATGAGTTTTTACTTCTATATGTACACTGCATCAAATATACTTGTATTCAATGTGAATACGTTGTTATACCATGAGTTTTTACTTCTATATGTAAACTGAATCAAATATACTTGTATTCAATGTGAATACAATGTTATACCCTGAGTTTTTACGTCTATATGTATACTGCTTCAAATAAATTTGTATTCAATGTTAATACACTATTTTACCATGAGTTTTTACTTCTATATGTAAACAGCATCAAATATACTATATTCAATGTGAATACACTGTTATACCATGAGTTTCTACTTCTATATGTAAACAGCATCAAATATACTTGTATTCAATGTGAATACACTGTTATACCATGAGTTTTTACTTCTATATGTAAACTGCATCAAATATACTTGTATTCAATGTGAATACACTGTTATACCATGAGTTTTTACTTCTATATGTAAACTGCTTCAAAAATACTTGTATTCAATGTGAATACACTGTTATACCATGAGTTTTTACATCTATATGTAAACTGCATGGAATATACTTGTATTCAATGTGAATACGCGTTTATACCATGAGTTTTTACTTCTATATGTATACTGCATCAAATATACTTGTATTCAATGTGAATACACTGTTATACCATGAGTTTTTACTTCTATATATAAACAGCATCAAATATACTTGTATTCAATGTGAATACACTGTTATACCATGAGTTTTTACTTCTATATGTAAAAAGCATCAAATATACTTGTATTCAATGTGAATACACTGTTATACCATGAGTTTTTACTTCTATATGTAAACAGCATCAATATACTTGTATTCAATGTGAATACACTGTTATACCATGAGTTTCTACTTCTATATGTAAACAGCATCAAATATACTTGTATTCAATGTGAATACACTGTTATACCATGAGTTTTTACTTCTATATGTAAACTGATCAAATATACTTGTATTCAATGTGAATTCACTGTTATACCATGAGTTTTTACTTCTATATGTATACTGCATCAAATATACTTGTATTCAATGTGAATACACTGTTATACCATGATATTTTAATTCTATATGTAATCAGCATCAAATATACTTGTATTCAATGTGAATACACTGTTATACCATGAGTTTTTACTTCTATCTGTATACTGCATCAAATATACTTGTATTCAATGTGAATACACTGTTATACCATGAGTTTCTACTTCTATATGTAAACAGCATCAAATATACTTGTATTCAATGTGAATACACTGTTATACCATGAGTTTTTACTTCTATATGTTTATTGCATCAAATATACTTGTATTCAATGTGAATACACTGTTATACCATGAGTTTCTACTTCTATTTGTAAACAGGATCAAATATACTTGTATTCAATGTGAATACACTGTTATACCATGAGTTTTTACTTCTATATGTATACTGCATCCAATATACTTGTATTCAATGTGAATACACTGTTATATCATGAGTTTTTACTTCTATATGTAAACAGAATCAAATATACTTGTATTCAATGTGAATACACTGTTATACCATGAGTTTCTACTTCTATATGTAAACAGCATCAAATATACTTGTATTCAATGTGAAGACACTGTTATACCATGAGTTTCTACTTCTATATGTAAACAGGATCAAATATACTTGTATTCAATGTGAATACACTGTTATACCATGAGTTTTTACTTTTATCTGTAAAATGCATCAAATATACTTGTATTCAATGTGAATACACTGTTATACCATGAGTTTTTAGTTCTATATGTAAACAGCATCAAATATACTTGTATTTAATGTGAATACACTGTTATACCATGAGTTTTTACTTCTATATGTAAACTGCATCAAATATACTTGTATTCAATGTGAATACACTGTTATACCATGAGTTTTTACTTCTATATATAAACAGCATCAAATATACTTGTATTCAATGTGAATACACTGTTATACCATGAGTTTTTACTTCTATATGTAAACAGCATCAAATATACTTGTATTCAATGTGAATAAACTGTTATACCATGAGTTTTTACTTCTATATGTAAACAGCATCAAATATACTTGTATTCAATGTGAATACACTGTTATACCATGAGTTCCTACTTCTATATGTAAACAGCATCAAATATACTTGTATTCAATGTGAATACACTGTTATACCATGAGTTTTTACTTCTATATGTAAACTGCATCAAATATACTTGTATTCAATGTGAATACACTGTTATACCATGAGTTTTTACTTCTATATGTATACTGCATCAAATATACTTGTATTCAATGTGAATACACTGTTATACCATGAGTTTTTACTTCTATATGTAAACAGCATCAAATATACTTGTATTCAATGTGAATACACTGTTATACCATGAGTTTTTACTTTTATATGTATACTGCATCAAATATACTTGTATTCAATGTGAATACACTGTTATACCATGAGTTTTCTACTTCTATATGTAAACAGCATCAAATATACTTGTATTCAATGTGAATACACTGGTATACCATGAGTTTTTACTTCTATATGTAAACTGCATCAAATATACTTGTATTCAATGTGAATACAATGTTATACCCTGAGTTTTTACTTCTATATGTAAACAGCATCAATATACTTGTATTCAATCTGAATACACTGTTATACCATGAGTTTCTACTTCTATATGTAAACAGCATCAAATATACTTGTATTCAATGTGAATACACTGTTATACCATGAGTTTTTACTTCTATATGTAAACTGCATCAAATATACTTGTATTCAATGTGAATACACTGTTATACCATGAGTTTTTACTTCTATATGTATACTGCATGAAATATACTTGTATTCAATGTGAATACACTGTTATACCATGAATTTTTAATTCTATATGTAATCAGCATCAAATATACTTGTATTCAATGTGAATACACTGTTATACCATGAGTTTTTACTTTTATCTGTATACTGCATCAAATATACTTTATTCAATGTGAATACACTATTATACCATGAGTTTCTACTTCTATATGTAAACAGCATCAAATATACTTGTATTCAATGTGAATACACTGGTATACCATGAGTTTTTACTTCTATATCTTTACTGCATCAAATATACTTGTATTCAATGTGAATACACTGTTATACCATGAGTTTCTACTTCTATTTGTAAACAGGATCAAATATACTTGTATTCAATGTGAATACACTGTTATACCATGAGTTTTTACTTCTATATGTATACTGCATCCAATATACTTGTATTCAATGTGAATACACTGTTATATCATGAGTTTTTACTTCTATATGTAAACAAAATCAAATATACTTTATTCAATGTGAATACACTGTTATACCATGAGTTTCTACTTCTATATGTAAACAGCATCAAATATACTTGTATTCAATGTGAAGACACTGTTATACCATGAGTTTCTACTTCTATATGTAAACAGGATCAAATATACTTGTATTCAATTTGAATACACTGTTATACCATGAGTTTTTACTTTTATCTGTATAATGCATCAAATATACTTTATTCAATGTGAATACACTGTTATACCATGAGTTTCTAGTTCTAAATGTAAACAGCATCAAATATACTTGTATTTAATGTGAATACACTGTTATACCATGAGTTTTTACTTCTATATGTAAACTGCATCAAATATACTTGTATTCAATGTGAATACACTGTTATACCATGAGTTTTTACTTCTATATATAAACAGCATCAAATATACTTGTATTCAATGTGAATACACTGTTATACCATGAGTTTTTACTTCTATATGTAAACAGCATCAAATATACTTGTATTCAATGTGAATAAACTGTTATACCATGAGTTTTTACTTCTATATGTAAATAGCATCAATATACTTGTATTCAATCTGAATACACTGTTATACCATGAGTTTCTACTTCTATATGTAAACAGCATCAAATATACTTGTATTCAATGTGAATACACTGTTATACCATGAGTTTTTACTTCTATATGTAAACTGATCAAATATACTTGTATTCAATGCGAATTCACAGTTATACCATGAGTTTTTACTTCTATATGTATACTGCATCAAATATACTTGTATTCAATGTGAATACACTGTTATACCATGAATTTTTATTTCTATATGTAAACAGCATCAACTATACTTGTATTCAATGTGAATACACTGTTATACCATGAGTTTTTACTTTTATCTGTATACTGAATCAAATATACTTTATTCAATGTGAATACACTATTATACCATGAGTTTCTACTTCTATATGTAAACAGCATCAAATATACTTGTATTCAATGTGAATACACTGGTATACCATGAGTTTTTACTTCTATATCTTTACTGCATCAAATATACTTGTATTCAATGTGAAAACACTGTTATACCATGAGTTTCTACTTCTATTTGTAAACAGGATCAAATATACTTGTATTTAATGTGAATACACTGTTATACCATGAGTTTTTACTTCTATATGTAAACAGCATCAAATATACTATATTCAATGTGAATACACTGTTATACCATGAGTTTTTACTTCTATATGTAAACTGCATGGAATATACTTGTATTCAATGTGAATACGCGTTTATACCATGACTTTTTACTTCTATATGTATAATGCATCAAATATACTTGTATTCAATGTGAATACACTGTTATACCATGAGTTTTTACTTCTATATATAAACAGCATCAAATATACTTGTATTTAATGTGAATACACTGTTATACCATGAGTTTTCCTTCTATATGTAAACAGCATTAAATATACTTGTAGTCAATGTGAATACACTGTTATACCTTGAGTTTTTACTTCTATATGTAAACAGCATCAATATACTTGTATTCAATCTGAATACACTGTTATACCATGAGTTTCTACTTCTATATGTAAACAGCATCAAATATACTTGTATTCAATGTGAATACGCATTAATACCATGAGTTTTTACTTCTATATGTATACTGCATCAAATATACTTGTATTCAATGTGAATACACTGTTATACCATGAGTTCTTACATCTATATATAAACAGCATCAAATATACTTGTATTCAATGTGAATACACTGTTATACCATGAGTTTTTACTTCTATATGTAAACAGCATCAAATATACTTGTATTCAATGTGAATACACTGTTATACCACGAGTTTTTACTACTATATGTATACTGCATTAAATATATTTGTATTTGTCACTTACAGTGCTGCCCTCACGGGCAGGATTGTTGGTGGCAAGGGCCTTCGTTTTGTGTTTATGTTGGAAGTGGCCCTTGCCCCCTTTGTTCAGTGTGTGTTTTTTCAGTTGAGTATACCGTAACGGTCGTTAACGAGGATCTCTCGTTTACCTCCCCCGTAATCCAGTCTAAATTTTAAGTTCCCAATTTTCTCTCTCTCTCTTTGTTCTCCCCTTTTTTCAACAAAGAATAAAGCCGTGCGTTTTCCCTCAAGTCATATTTTTCATCTTCATTATTTTTCATCCTCCATTCCACATCTTTTCTGTTACTACGTCTCCACTGCACGTGAGCGTTAGTAACAAATGGTGCCGAAACCCGGGATTTAACGAACACGTGCATTTCTCTTGTTATCCCTAGTAAAACTTGTTAGATTCAGTAAAATTGTCGGGTATTCCCCTTTGTAAGACTTTGACACACGTCCACGCCATCCTGAAGGCAAAACCCGGTCTACCACGCCTTTACGTATCTGACTGTATCGTCGCTGTATCTACGTGAATCATCGACATCCGTTTACGTGTGACTACTTCCTTGTCTTTGAACGTTTCTACGTCATGAGTGAAGCCGTAGCAAAAGCCGAGAGTATTTAGTCGGGCGGCAATATCTCTATAGAAGATGAAATGAAACCAGAAGCAATGAAGAATGAAGGCCCCCTCTTCCCAGACAACGATCTCAAGCAGAAACGTGGGAGAAGAAAGGCGGCCCACACGAAGTTAACGAATCAGCTCAGAAAAGCAGTGGCAGATCACAAGTTGGGAGCCATCAGACTCAAGAAGTTGCAAGTTGCAGCATGGCGAGACGAATTAATTCGTATCTACGAAGACGTCAAAGATCTTCACCACACGTATATGGAGAGCTTGCCCGATATTACGGATCCACAACGTCAAGCATGTGAAAAATGGGAGGTACAATTCGACACCGACCACGTGGAAATCCTCAACTTCGCCATTAGGTATGCCACGTCGTCATGTCACTCAGCCAGCTCTATTGGTACGACAGCTTCAGACGTCACAGTTAGCACCACGCTATCACAGAAGAGGTCTACCCGTTCAGCGTCAAATGTTTCCCTTGGTCAACCCAGCCAGCGTGATTTGTGCATCCAGAAACAGATATTGGAACTGGAAGTCAAGATGGAGCGTGCAAGAATCCAGATGGAAGCGAGCACCACGTCGGCTACGGAAACGTTAAGCAAGGCGCTGAAAGGCATGGGTGAGCACCTGAGCAAACTCATTGACAGCGCGGAAAAGACGTCATCGGAAATCGCCGCTAACACCAACTTGGTGAAAGATTCACGTCAGAGTCTACGTGAAATGGATCAGAAGATCAAAGAGGTTAACTTGGATCTAAATGCTCAGATTGAAGGTCTAAAAACGACGATGGAAGTCAACAAGATCCATCTGAGAACGATACAAGAGCAAGTTCTGGACCAAGAGACACGCCTTCCAAAACGATCACAGCCATTCGCTGCTTCACAAGACATCCCTGCTCAGGTGTCCTTAAAGTCAATTGAGGCCACAGTAATGCACCGTAGAGACTTGTCCAATCGTTACGTTCCAGCCGGTACCTCTGCACAGGATCCTACCCAAAGACCCTTGCCCATCATGCCTTCAACCTGCAATCCATGCCCACCCCCTGGGGACGATACGTCTTCGGACACGACCCCTGAACCATCACCTGCCGCTGGCCCTGCCAACCATCCTCATGGCGGCTGCTGTAGTCGTCCACGTACTCCGACCTTCACGATCCAGCCGTTTGATGGAAATCCGAAGAACTACGCCCGGTTTAAGGCTAAATTTCGAGCCTTATACGAACAAGAATACAACGGTTCTCCTGCCCTACTGTTCATGTTGGAAGAGCTGCTGTCAAAGGAGGTCCGGAATGAGATCGGCGAGTGCCTCGCCGATGAGGCTATGTACTCCGTGGTGTGGGAACGACTCGATGCAGTTTACGGCCGCACCGAAGTCATGGATCAAACGTACCTCGACGACCTGCTGCAGATTACACCTTTGAAGAGCAAAGATGCGGCGAGCCTCAAGACTTTTGCAAACCGGTTGCATGGAGCAGTGGTGACGCTCTCACAATCAAGATATGCCCATGAGCTTCATAGCCGTACTACTCTGATGGCCATGGAAGCAAAGCTGACGACGTACCTTAAAGAGAAGTGGAATGAAAAAAGAAAGAGAACTGGTGCAGAGCTGAACGTTCTGGACCTGGACGACTGGGTAACCGTAAAATCCATGAGCAAGCAACATGGAAAAAACGTATTTGAGTCCTTAACTACGTCGACGTCCAAAGTACGGTTTGATGAGAAGAAGCCTGTCAAGAAACAGAACGCTGCTCACACGTCGACCATTGGACACGTTTCGACAGAAGAGGGCTCTAAATCAACGGCGTCGTCACCTCCGGAGGCTGCTCCCATGGGAAAACAACTGAAGACGGAGGAGAAAGCGGCCGAAAAGACTGACCAATGGAGGTGCCTAGCTTGTAACGGCAGGGCTCACAACTTGGCCAGCTGTAACCTGTTTATGTCTTTCACGCCCACGAAAAGGGCTGAAGTCGTATTTAAGTCGGGGATGTGTCTACTATGCCTAACCGGCAAACATGAACGCAAGGAGTGTCCCAGGGACATCAAATGTACCATGGGTCGATGCACTGGATCAAGACACCATCCCTTGCTTCACGGGTCTGAGTTCATCCCACTGAGGAAACTATCGGATCCAACGTCTCCATCAGCGTCTACATCGACTGCATTCCTCGGGACACTAACCCAGAAGGAACCGGAAAATCGACGTGTACGTTTCAAGATTGTACCCGTTCGTATTAGCGTCGGTACAAGATGGGTCGACACTTTCGGATTCCTGGATACTGGAAGTGACACCACTCTGATCAGGAGAGATATAGTAAGAAGCTTGGGGCTCGTTGGTCAGCCTAAACGCATCAACGTTGTCTCTTATGATGGAGCCACATCAAACGTTCAAGCTGCCGTTGTGGATTTCTCCCTCTCATCCGTCGACGGAACAAGCCGGTTTGAAGTTAAACACGCCTACGCCGTCGACAATTTGAAGGTGACGCCGAACCCTCCAATCAACCCTCGTCAAATGGAGTCCTGGACACACCTACGCGGTCTTGATGTCCCGAACATACAACCCGAAGATGTTGGAGTATTAATTGGAATTGACGTAGCAGAAGCCCACGATCACTTAGATTCCGGCAAGCTGCCGGCTGGAACAATTGGGCCTATCGCCTTCAAAACACCGTTTGGTTGGTGCCTGGGTGGTCAAACGGGCCCGCCACAAGATGGGCGTCCGTTCATCGCCCATATAGTAGCAGAGGAACGTTCCGAAGACCTCAACGAGTTAGTCAAGAAATTCTGGCAGCTGAAGGCGAAAGACGTAAACATGGAGCAGCCTGTTCTCTCCGAAGACGATCTACGTGGCCAACGTATCCTCGAGTCAACAGTGAAGAAAGATGGTAACCGGTATCAAGTCGGCCTTATGTGGAAAACCGACAACGTAAACCTTCCGGACAATCGGGCAACTGCATTGAAGAGACTTTATTCTCTGGAGAGGCGATTTCAACGAGATGTAGACTTCGCCCAGAAGTATGATGCAGTTGTTAAGGAGTACATCGGCCTGGATCACGCCAGACTCCTCACGACCGAAGAGTTGCGGAAGGAGTCAAGTAGAACGTGGTATTTACCGCACCACGGCGTCGTAAGCCCAACCAGCTCTACGACCAAAGTTCGAGTTGTATTCGACGGAGCCGCCGAGTATGGGGGGACGTCGATCAACCAGAACCTGTTACGTGGACCAATCTTCTCGTTAGCCTACTCGGTGTCCTACTACGCTTCCGAAGGAACCTGGTACCAGTTGGCGCAGATATCGAGAAGATGTTTCACCAAGTGAAGGTCCCAGTAGAAGACCAGGTGGCCTATCGGTTTGTCTATCGAACGCCTGGCAGTAATCAAGCACCGTTAACGTACCAAATGACAGTCTACGTCTTTGGATCGGTATCTTCCCCAACGACCTGTATTTTCGCCCTAAATCGGACTGCAGACGATCATCGCGACCAGTATCCGGAGGCAGCAGAGAGCGTTCGAAGAAACTTTTACGTTGACAACTACCTCGATTCCTTTGATTCCGAAGACGGGGCAGTAAAACGGGCCCGCCAGATGAAGAAACTCTTACAACTAGGCGGTTTCAATCTAACGAAGTGGACGTCCTCATCAAGGAAGGTTATATCGGCTCTACGTGAGTTCGGTTTGGCTTCACCAACACTGGACCTTCATTTGGAGAAGTTGCCCATCGAGCGAACACTTGGAGTGATGTGGAACGGAGAAACGGATATGCTGACGTTCAAGATACGGAAGCAGCCAAGCCATGACGTTCTCACCAAAAGGAATTTCCTCAGTATAATCTCCAGTGTCTACGACCCGTTGGGACTCGTCGCTCCTGTTGTTTTCTTAATGAAGTCACTTCTGCAAGATATATGGACGTACGAGAAAAGGATCGGCTGGGATGACCCTATTCCCGAAGAATTAGGCCAACGCTTTCACTACTGGTACGAGCATCTGGATAACCTGGAGTTGTTAACAGTACCAAGATGTTTCCGGCATCAACGTGGACGTTGGACGCAGCAGCACCTGCATGTATTTACGGATGCAAGCACAAAAGGATTTGGAGCTGTGGCGTACTTCCGTTTCACCTTCGAAGACCAGTCGATCAACGTATCCTTCGTCATGGCTAAAACCCACGTAACACCAGTAAAAGAATTCACGATCCCAAGATTAGAGTTGCAGGCTGCTGCAGAAGGCTTAAATATCGCCCTAGTAATCTGTCGGGAGCTCGAAATCGATTTACGTGAAGTTACCTTCCACACCGACTCTCAAACCGTCTTACGTTGGATCCATTCTCGCACTTGCCGATTTGAAACCTTCGTGAACAATCGGATTGGCAGAATCCTCCGGAACACGAATCAAAGACAATGGCGTCACGTTTCCGGAATTAACAATCCAGTGGACCTGTGTAGTCGTGGCATTGACCCGAAGAACGTCGACGAGTTGGTGAAATTCCACGAGGGTCCATCGTTCCTGAAACTCGATCCGTCGGAGTGGGATAATTGGGAAGAGATCGCAGAGCCGGAAGAAAGGGACGTTAACGTAATTCGAGTCTTCGCAGTCAAAACGGAAGACGAAAATCACCCGATTGATGACTGTGTAAAGAGGTATTCCAGCTTACTCAAGATCCAAAGAGTTATCGCTTAGTGCAGAAGATTCGCGACCAACGCCAGAGCTAAGATGGGAATTTACAAGCCAACCGTGGGGGAGTTGACGGCCGAAGAAATGATGACGGCCCTCACGCTTTGTGTCAAACGTACCCAAGGACTGGCATTTGCGGAAGAAATCTACGCCTTGAAAAAGAGCTTGGAGTTGCCTCTGAAGTCAAAACTACGCACGTTTAGCCCTTTCCTGGATGAAACAGGTCAGCTACGTGTAGGCGGACGTATACTTCAGGCTCCAGTTGATTATTCCACAAAGCATCCCATCCTGCTTCCAGCCGATCAACTCCTGACGCAGCGGATTGTATGGGATTATCACAAACGGAATCTCCACATTAAATCTGAAAGATTGCTGGCGGATTTACGTACACGTTACTGGATAATCTCTGGACGTAACGTCATCAAATTGGTTGTCAACACCTGCTGGCCTTGCAAGCGGAGATCATCAAAACCCATTCCACCACTCATGGCATCGTTACCAGCTCACAGGCTTACTCCCTATCTTCCACCTTTCGCATATACGGGAATCGATTACTTCGGCCCTCTAACGGTACGAGTCGGTGGAAGAGGATGTAGACACGAGAAACGTTGGGTATGCCTGTTTACGTGCCTAACAACTAGAGCCGTTCACCTAGAAGTCTCCGACGGCCTCAGTCTCGAAGAATTCATGCTATGTTTCACTCGGTTCGTGAGTTTACGTGGAAAGCCGAACGTTGTTTACAGTGACAACGGAACTAATCTCGTAGCTGGGGAACAAGAACTCCGACAAGCTCTAACGGAGTTAGTCAAACAACACCAGGAGTTGCAGTCGAAGATGGCATGCCAACAAATAGAGTGGCATTTCTCTCCTCCTCACGGACCCCATTCCGGTGGAGTTTGGGAAAGGCTCGTGAAATCGTGCAAGCGAGCCATGAAGGTCAGCGTCGGGAATCGTTTAGTCACCGATCGGGTCCTAAGAACGGTGATCGCAGAAGTAGCAGCCCTTTTGAACGCTCGGCCACTAACCCACCTCAGCATGGATCCAGAAGATCCCGACCCGTTAACGCCGAATCACTTTCTTCATGGAGGAGCCCGTCCCTACGTGCCGCTAAAGTTGGGAGATTCTGAGAACATTGACGTCACAGCAAAACAATTCCTCCAAAGCCAGGCCATCATACAACATTTTTGGAACAGATGGATTCGTGAATACGTTCCACACCTGACGGAAAGGAGAAAATGGTCGGAAAATCGGCCAAACGTTACCGTCAGAGACCTAGTACTCGTCATTGAGCCGAACACTCTACGTGGACAGTGGCCGTTGGGAAAAGTGATAGAGGTTCTCCCCAGTGACTCTGATAACGTTGTACGAGTGGTAAAAGTGCAAATCAGCAACCCCAAAAACCCCTGTATTCGTCCAGTGACTAAGCTCTGTGTTATGGCTACGGCCAAAGAGCAGGACGTTTACGTAGAAAGTGAAAAAATTGGGTCATCTGAGTTAAAATCGAGATCGTTAGGTCAAAATGCAATGTAAATAGTCAATCCTTGTATGAAAGTAAAAAAAAGTGGTATAAATTATAAAATGGTAAAATTGTAAAATTGTAAAATGTCAAATGTCAAAATGTAAACTGTAAAACTGGTTTATATAGTCATATGTAACAATGTAAAAAATGTGAACCCCAAAACCGCATTGTAAAATTTCCGATGGCAACGCCACCTATACTTAGTTCAAAGGGCAAAGGCAAAATTAGGTCGCCTACTGTTTAACCCTTGAACTTAGGGAAACTGTTTAGTCCTTCACGAACAATAGACGACAGTTGCTCTTAAGTTCTCGTACTATCAACACCAAAGTGACCATTGCCGACTCAACATCATGGCTGAAAATCTGTGCCCATCCGTCTCATCCGTCAAAGAAAAGTTAAAAGTTTCCCGTGAACGTGAAGAGGAGGGTTCGTCCAATCTTCATCTTCGTCGACAAGATTTACTGAGGACGCGAACGGCGGCTATCGACGTGGTTTTGGCCCACCAAAAGGCCATCGTTCAACTCGACCAGGAACTCGAAGAAAACTCCAAGGACATAAAGAACGTGCACGTCCACTTCATTTCTGAACGGGAAACCATCCTTAACAGCTTTGTTGGATCCCTGTTAAAGGAAAAGAAGAAAGCAGCAGAAGTCCAGCCAAACGCCCCACAGTTTGTCGCGCCCCGTCACACCCCGACGATCGTGTGCTTCCTGAGGACCCACCTCAATCAGCCGGGCATGGTGTCCTGTGGCCACAAGATCAGGGAGTGTGATGGCTTCATGCTGCTGACTAACCGGGAGAGGATGGAGCTGCTGTTCGCACAGCACCGATGTTTTGGCTGTTTTCTCCCGCTGTCCGTCGCTGGTCATTTGAAGTTGGCCGATTGTCCCCACCCGCGCTTCTGTGCCATGTGCGGGACCAACGACCACCGCCAAATTCTCTGCGCACCAAGGCGGGTGTATCAGGGAATCATCCCTGAATAAACGTAGCCGTGAACTCTAAACGTGGCGAGCTTTGTTATTATTTTTTTTTTGTTTTGTTGTTTCTTTTTGTTTATTTTAGTACCTGTGGACAGGTGGGCCCGCTGTCACTTACAGTGATGCCCTCACGGGCAGGATTGTAGGTGGCAAGGGCCTTCGTTTTGTGTTTATGTTGGAAGTGGCCCTTGCCCCCTTTGTTCAGTGTGTGTTTTTTCAGTTGAGTATACCGTAACGGTCGTGAACGAGGATCTCTCGTCTACCTCCCCCGTAATCCAGTCTAAATTTTAAGTTCCCAATTTTCCCTCTCTCTCTTTGTTCTCCCCTTTTTTCAACAAAGAATAAAGCCGTGCGTTTTCCCTCAAGTCATATTTTTCATCTTCATTATTTTTCATCCTCCATTCCACATCTTTTCTCTTACAACGTCTCCACTGCACGTGAGCGTTAGTAACAGTATTCAATGTGAATAAACTGTTATACCATGAGTTTTTACTTCTATATGTAAACAGCTTCAAATATACTTGTAATTAATGTGAATACACTGTTAAACCATGAGTTTTTACTTCAATATGTGAACAGCATCAAATATACTTGTATTCAATGTGAATACACTGTTATACCATGAGTTTCTACTTCTATATTTAAACTGCATGGAATAAACTTGTATTCAATGTGAATACACTGTTATACCATGAGTTTTTACTTCTATATGTATACTGCATCAAATATACTTGTATTCAATGTGAATACACTGTTATACCATGAGTTTCTACTTCTATATCTAAACAGGATCAAATATACTTGTATTCAATGTGAATACACTGTTATACCATGAGGTTTTACTTCTATATGTAAACAGCATCAAATATACTTGTATTCAATGTGAATACACTGTTATACCATGAGTTTATACTTTTATATGTAAACAGCATCAAATATACTTGTATTCAATGTGAATCACTGTTATACCATGAGGTTTTACTTCTATATGTAAACAGCATCAAATATACTTGTATTCAATGTGAATACACTGTTATACCATGAGTTTTTACTTCTATATGTAGACTGCATGGAATATACTTGTATTCAATGTGAATACACTGTTATACCATGAGTTTTTACTTCTATATGTAAACAGCATCAAATATACTTGTATTCAATGTGAATACACTGTTATACCATGAGTTTTTACTTCTATATGTAAACAGCATCAAATTTACTTGTATTCAATGTGAATACACTGTTATACCATGAGTTTCTATTTCTATATGTAAACAGCATCAAATATACTTGTATTCAATGTGAATACACTGTTATACCATGAGTTTTTACTTCTATATGTATACTGCATCAAATATACTTGTATTCAATGTGAATACACTGTTCTACCATGAGTTTCTACTTCTATATGTAAACAGTATCAAATATACTTGTATTCAATGTGAATACACTGTTATACCATGAGTTTTTACTTCTATATGTAAACAGCATCAAATATTCTTGTATTCAATGTGAATACACTGTTATTCCATGAGTTTCTACTTCTATATGTAAACAGGATCAAATATACTTGTATTCAATGTGAATACACTGTTATACCATGAGTTTTTACATCCATATGTAAACTGCATTGAATATACTTGTATTCAATGTGAATACACTGTTATACAATTAGTTTTTACTTCTATCTGTAAACAGCATCAAATATACTTGTATTCAATGTGAATACACTGTTATACCATGAGTTTTTACTTCTATATGTATACTGCATCAAATATACTTGTATTCAATGTGAATACACTGTTATACCATGAGTTTTTGCTTCAATATGAAAACTGCATTAAATATACTTGTATTTAATGTGAATACACTGTTATACCATGAGTTTTTACTTCTATATGTATACTGCATTAAATATACTTGTATTCAATGTGAATACACTGTTATACCATGAGTTTTTCCTCTATATGTAAACAGCATCAAATATATTTGTATTCAATGTGAATACACTGTTATACCATGAATTTTTACTTCTATATGTAAACAGCATCAAATATACTTGTATTCAATGTGAATACACTGTTATACCATGAGTTTTTACTTCTATATGTAAACTGCATGAAATAAACTTGTATTCAATGTGAATACACTGTTATACCATGAGTTTTTACTTCTATATGTAAACAGCATCAAATATACTTGTATTCAATGTGAATACACTGTTATACCATAAGTTTCTATTTCTATATGTAAACAGCATCAAATATACTTGTATTCAATGTGAAGACACTGTTATACCATGAGTTTCTACTTCTATATGTAAACAGGATCAAATATACTTGTATTCAATGTGAATACACTGTTATACCATGAGTTTTTACTTCTATATGTAAACAGCATCAAATATACTTGTATTCAATGTGAATACACTGTTATACCATGAGTTTCTACTTCTATATGTAAACAGGATCAAATATACTTGTATTCAATGTGAATACACTTTTATACCATGAGTTTTTACTTCTATATATAAACAGCATCAAATATACTTGTGTTCAATGTGAATACACTGTTATACCATGAAACCATGAGTTTTTACTTCTATATGTAAAACAGCATCAAATATACTTGTATTCAATGTGAATACACTGTTATACCATGAGTTTTTACTTCTATATGTATACTGCATCAAATATACTTGTATTCAATGTGAATACACTGTTATACCATGAGTTTTTACTTCTATATATAAACAGCATCAAATATACTTGTATTCAATGTGAATAGACTGTTATACCGTGATACCATGAGTTTTTACTTCTATATGTAAACAGCATCAAATATACTTGTATTCAATGTGAATTCACTGTTATACCATGAGTTTTTACTTCTATATGTAAAACAGCATCAAATATACTTGAAATCAATGTGAATACACTGTTATACCATGAGTTTTTACTTCTATATGTAAACAGCATCAAATATACTTGTATTCAATGTGAATACACTGTTATACCATGAGTTTTTACTTCTATATGTATTCTGCATCAAATATACTTTTATTCAATGTGAATACACTGTTATACCATGAGTTTTTACTTCTATATGTATTCTGCATCAAATATACTTGTATTCAATGTGAATACACTGTTATACCATGAGTTTCTACTTCTATATGTAAACAGGATCAAATATACTTGTGTTCAATGTGAATACACTGTTATACCACGAATTTTTACTTCTATATGTAAACAGCATCAAATATACTTGTATTCAATGTGAATACACTATTATACCATGAGTTTTTACTTTTTTATATAAACAGCATCAAATATACTTGTATTCAATGTGAATATACTGTTATACCATGATACCATGAGTTTTTACTTCTATATGTAAACAGCATGGAATATACTTGTATTCAATGTGAATACACTGTTATACCATGAATTTTTACTTCTATATGTAAACTGCATGGAATATACTTGTATTCAATGTGAATACACTGTTATACCATGAGTTTTTACTTCTATATGTAAACAGCATCAAATATACTTGTATTTAATGTGAATACACTGTTATACCATGAGTTTCTTCTTCTATATGTAAACAGCATCAAATATACTTGTATTTAATGTGAATACACTGTTATACCATGAGTTTTTACTTCTATATGTAAACTGCATGGAATATACTTGTATTCAATGTGAATACACTGTTATACCATGAGTTTTTACTTCTATATGTAAACAGCATCAAATATACTTGTATTCAATGTGAATACACTGTTATACCATGAGTTTCTACTTCTATATGTAAACAGGATCAAATATACTTGTATTCAATGTGAATACACTGTTATACCATGAGTTTTTACTTCTATATGTAAACAGCATCAAATATACTTGTATTCAATGTGATTACACTGTTATACCATGAGTTTTTACTTCTATATATAAACAGCATCAAATATACTTGTATTCAATGTGAATACACTGTTATACCATGATACCATGAGTTTTTACTTCTATATGTAAAACAGCATCAAATATACTTGTATTCAATGTGAATACACTGTTATACCATGAGTTTTTACTTCTATATGTATACTGCATCAAATATACTTGTATTCAATGTGAATACACTGTTATACCATGAGTTTTTACTTCTATGTGTAAACAGCATCGAATATACTTGTATTCAATGTGAATACACTGTTATACCATGAGTTTCTACTTCTATATGTAAACAGCATCAAATATACTTGTATTCAATGTGAATACACTGTTATACCATGAGTTTTTACTTCTATATATAAACAGCATCAAATATACTTGTATTCAATGTGAATAGACTGTTATACCGTGATACCATGAGTTTTTACTTCTATATGTAAACTGCATGGAATATACTTGTATTCAATGTGAATACAATGTTATACCATGAATTTTTACTTCTATTTGTAAACTGCATGGAATATACTTGTATTCAATGTGAATACACTGTTATACCATGAGTTTTAACTTCTATATGTATACTGCATCAAATATACTTGTATTCAATATGAATACACTGTCATACCATGAGTTTATTCTTCTATATGTAAACAGCATCAAATATACTTGTATTCAATGCGAATACACTGTTATACCATGAGTTTTTACTTCTATATGTAAACAGCATCAAATAAACTTGTATTCAATGTGAATACACTGTTATACCATGAGTTTCTATTTCTATAAGTAAACAGCATCAAATATACTTGTATTCAATGTGAATTCACTGTTATACCATGAGTTTTTACTTCTATATGTAAAACAGCATCAAATATACTTGAAATCAATGTGAATACACTGTTATACCATGAGTTTTTACTTCTATTTGTAAACAGCATCAAATATACTTGTATTCAATGTGAATACAATGTTATACCATGAGTTTTTACTTCTATATATAAACAGCATCAAATATACTTGTATTCAATGTGAATACACTGTTATACCATGATACCATGAGTTTTTACTTCTATATGTAAACTGCATGGAATATACTTGTATTCAATGTGAATACACTGTTATACCATGAGTTTTTACTTCTATATGTAAACAGCATCAAATATACTTGTATTCAATGTGAATACAGTGTTATACCATGAGTTTTTACTTCTATACGTAAACTGCATGGAATATACTTGTATTCAATGTGAATACACTGTTATACCATGAGTTTTTACTTCTACATGTATACTGCATCAAATATACTTGTATTCAATGTGAATACACTGTTATACAATGAGTTTTTATTTCTATATGTAATCAGCATCAAATATACTTGTATTCAATGTGAATACACTGTTATACCATGAGTTTTTACTTCTATATGTATACTGCATCAAATATACTTGTATTAAATGTGAATACACTGTTATACCATGAGTTTTCACTTCTATATGTAAACAGCATCAACTATACTTGTATTCAATGTGAATACACTGTTATACCACGAGTTTTTACTTCTATATGTATACTGCATCAAATATACTTGTATTCAATGTGAATACACTGTTATACCATGAGTTTTTACTTACATATATAAACAGCATCAAATATACTTGTATTCAATGTGAATACACTGTTATACCATGAGTTTTTACTTCTATATGTATACTGCATCAAATATACTTGTATTCAATGTGAATACACTGGTATACCATGAGTTTTTACTTCTATATGTAAACAGCATCAAATATACTTGTATTTAATGTGAATACACTGTTATACCATGAGTTTCTACTTCTATATGTAAACAGCATCAAATATACATGTATTCAATGTGAATACACTGTTATACCATGAGTTTTTACTTCTATATGTAAACTGCATGGAATATACTTGTATTCAATGTGAATACACTGTTATACAATGAATTTTTACTTCTATATGTATACTGCATCAAATATACTTGTATTCAATGTGAATACACTGTTATACCATGAGTTTTTACTTCTATATGTAAACAGCATCAAATATACTTGTCTTCAATGTGAATACACTGTTACACCATGAGTTTCTACTTCTTTATGTAAACAGGATCAAATATACTTGTATTCAATGTGAATACACTGTTATACCATGAGTTTTTATTTCTATATGTAAACAGCATCAAATATACTTGTATTCAATGTGAATACACTGTTATACCATGAGTTTTTACTTC
This sequence comes from Daphnia magna, assembly GCF_020631705.1. Taxonomy (NCBI): domain Eukaryota; kingdom Metazoa; phylum Arthropoda; class Branchiopoda; order Diplostraca; family Daphniidae; genus Daphnia; species Daphnia magna. The sequence goes on along the minus strand of NW_025533177.1, from coordinate 23,693 downwards.
TATATATAAACAGCATCAAATATACTTGTATTCAATGTGAATACACTGTTATACCATGAGTTTTTACTTCTATATATAAACAGCATCAAATATACTTGTATTCAATGTGAATACACTGTTATACCATGATACCATGAGTTTTTACTTCTATATGTAAAACAGCATCAAATATACTTGTATTCAATGTGAATACACTGTTATACCATGAGTTTTTACTTCTATATGTAAACAGCATCAAATATACTTGTATTCAATGTGAATACGCTGTTATACCATGAGTTTTTACTTCAATATGTATACTGCATCAAATATACTTGTATAAAATGTGAATACACTGTTATACCATGAGTTTTTACTTCTATATGTAAACAGCATCAAATATACTTGTATTCAATGTGAATACACTGTTATACCATGAGTTTTTACTTCTATATATAAACAACATCAAATATACTTGTATTCAATGTGAATAGACTGTTATACCGTGATACCATGAGTTTTTACTTCTATATGTAAACTTCATGGAATATACTTGCATTCAATGTGAATACACTGTCATACCATGAGTTTTTACTTCTATATGTAAACAGCATCAAATATACTTGTATTCAATGCGAATACACTGTTATACCATGAGTTTTTACTTCTATACGTAAACAGTATCAAATAAACTTGTATTCAATGTGAATACACTGTTATACAATGAGTTTCTATTTCTATATGTAAACAGCATCAAATATACTTGTATTCAATGTGAATACCCTGTTAAACCATGAGTTTTTACTTCTATATGTAAAACAGCATCAAATATACTTGAAATCAATGTGAATACACTGTTATACCATGAGTTTTTACTTCTATATGTAAACAGCATCAAATATACTTGTATTCAATGCGAATACACTGTTATACCATGAGTTTTTACTTCTATATGTAAATAGCATCAAATAAACTTGTATTCAATGTGAATACACTGTTATACCATGAGTTTCTATTTCTATAAGTAAACAGCATCAAATATACTTGTATTCAATGTGAATTCACTGTTATACCATGAGTTTTTACTTCTATATGTAAAACAGCATCAAATATACTTGAAATCAATGTGAATACACTGTTATACCATGAGTTTTTACTTCTATATGTAAACAGCATCAGATATACTTGTATTCAATGTGAATACACTGTTATACCATGACTTTTTACTTCTATATGTATTCTGCATCAAATATACTTTTATTCAATGTGAATACACTGTTATACCATAAGTTTTTACTTCTATATGTATTCTGCATCAAGTATACTTGTATTAAATGTGAATACACTGTTATACCACGAATTTTTACTTCTATATGTAAACAGCATCAAATATACTTGTATGCAATGTGAATACACTGTTATACCATGAGTTTCTACTTCTATATGTAAACAGCATCAAATATACTTGTATTTAATGTGAATAAACTGTTATACCATGATTTTTTACTTCTATATGTAAACTGCATGGAATATACTTGTATTCAATGTGGATACACTGTTATACCATGAGTTTTTACTTCTATATGTAAACAGCATCAAATATACTTGTATTCAATGTGAATACACTGTTATACCATGAGTTTTTACTTCTATATATAAACAGCATCAAATATACTTGTATTCAATGTGAATACACTGTTATACCATGATACCATGAGTTTTTACTTCTATATGTAAAACAGCATCAAATATACTTGTATTCAATGTGAATACACTGTTATACCATGAGTTTTTACTTCTATATGTATACTGCATCAAATATACTTGTATTCAATGTGAATACACTGTTATACCATGAGTTTGTACTTCTATGTGTAAACAGCATCGAATATACTTGTATTCAATGTGAATACACTGTTATACCATGAATTTCTACTTCTATATGTAAACAGGATCAAATATACTTGTATTCAATGTGAATACACTGTTATACCATGAGTTTTTACTTCTATATATAAACAGCATCAAATATACTTGTATTCAATGTGAATAGACTGTTATACCGTGATACCATGAGTTTTTACTTCTATATGTAAACTGCATGGAATATACTTGTATTCAATGTGAATACACTGTTATACCATGAATTTTTACTTCTATTTGTAAACTGCATGGAATATACTTGTATTCAATGTGAATACACCGTTATACCATGAGTTTTAACTTCTATATGTATACTGCATCAAATATACTTGTATTCAATGTGAATACACTGTCATACCATGAGTTTTTACTTCTATATGTAAACAGCATCAAATATACTTGTATTCAATGTGAATAGACTGTTATACCGTGATACCATGAGTTTTTACTTCTATATGTAAACTGCATGGAATATACTTGTATTCAATGTGAATACACTGTTATACCATGAATTTTTACTTCCATTTGTAAACTGCATGGAATATACTTGTATTCAATGTGAATACACTGTTATACCATGAGTTTCTATTTCTATAAGTAAACAGCATCAAATATACTTGTATTCAATGTGGATTCACTGTTATACCATGAGTTTTTACTTCTATATGTAAAACAGCATCAAATATACTTGAAATCAATGTGAATACACTGTTATACCATGAGTTTTTACTTCTATATGTAAACAGCATCAAATATACTTGTATTCAATGTGAATACACTGTTATACCATGAGTTTTTACTTCTATATGTATTCTGCATCAAATATACTTGTATTCAATGTGAATACACTGTTATACCATGAGTTTTTACTTCTATATGTAAACAGCATCAAATATACTTGTATTCAATGTGAATACACTGTTATACCATGAGTTTTTACTTCTATATGTATACTGCATCAAATATACTTGTATTCAATGTGAATACACTGTTATACCATGAGTTTTTACTTCTATATGTAAACAGCATCAAACATACTTGTATTCAATGTGAATACACTGTTATACCATGAGTTTTTACTTCTATATGTAAACTGCATGGAATATACTTACATTCAATGTGAATACACTGTTATACCATGAGTTTTTACTTCTAAATGTAAACAGCATCAAATATACTTGTATTCAATGTAAATACACTGTTATACCATGAGTTTTTAATTCTATATGTAAACAGCATCAAATATACTTGTATTCAATGTGAATACGCTGTTATACCATGAGTTTTTACTTCAATATGTATACTGCATCAAATATACTTGTATAAAATGTGAATACACTGTTATACCATGAGTTTTTACTTCTATATGTAAACAGCATCAAATATACTGTCAATGTGAATACACTGTTATACCATGAGTTTCTACTTCTATATGTAAAACAGGATCAAATATACTTGTATTCAATGTGAATACACTGTTACACCATGAGTTTTTACTTCTATATATAAACAGCATCAAATATACTTGTATTCAATGTGAATAGACTGTTATACCGTGATACCATGAGTTTTTACTTCTATATGTAAACTTCATGGAATATACTTGTATTCAATGTGAATACACTGTCATACCATGAGTTTTTACTTCTATATGTAAACAGCATCAAATATACTTGTATTCAATGCGAATACACTGTTATACCATGAGTTTTTACTTCTATATGTAAACAGCATCAAATAAACTTGTATTCAATGTGAATACACTGTTATACCATGAGTTTCTATTTCTATATGTAAACAGCATCAAATATACTTGTAAGCAATGTGAATACATTGTTATACCATGAGTTTTTACTTCTATATGTAAAACAGCATCAAATATACTTGAAATCAATGTGAATACACTGTTATACCATGAGTTTTTACTTCTATTTGTAAACAGCATCAAATATACTTGTATTCAATGTGAATACACTGTTATACCATGAGTTTTTACTTCTATATATAAACAGCATCAAATATACTTGTATTCAATGTGAATACACTGTTATACCATGATACCATGAGTTTTTACTTCTATATGTAAACTGCATGGAATATACTTGTATTCAATGTGAATACACAGTTATACCATGAGTTTTTACTTCTATAAGTAAACTGCATGGAATATACTGGTATTCAATGTAAATACACTGTTATACCATGAGTTTTTACTTCTATATGTATACTGCATCAAATATACTTGTATTCAATGTGAATACACTGTTATACCATGAGTTTCTACTTCTATATGTAAACAGGATCAAATATACTTGTATTCAATGTGAATACACTGTTATACCATGAGTTTTTAATTCTATATGTAAACAGCATCAAATATACTTGTATTCAAAGTGAATACACTGTTATACCATGAATTTTTACTTCTATATTTAAACAACATCAAATATACTTGTATTCAATGTGAATACAGTGTTATACCATGAGTTTTTACTTCTATATGTAAACTGCATGGAATATACTTGTATTCAATGTGAATACACTGTTATACCATGAGTTTTTTATTTCTACATGTATACTGCATCAAATATACTTGTATTTAATGTGAATACACTGTTATACAATGAGTTTTTATTTCTATATGTAAACAGCATCAAATATACTTGTATTCAATGTGAATACACTGTTATACCACGAGTTTTTAATTCTATATGTATACTGCATCAAATATACTTGTATTAAATGTGAATACACTGTTATATCATGAGTTTTTACTTCTATATGTAAACAGCATCAAATATACTTGTATTCAATTTGAATACACTGTTATACCATGAGTTTCTACTTCTATATGTAAACAGGATCAAATATACTTGTATTCAATGTGAATACACTGTTATACCATGAGTTTTTACTTTTATATGTAAAACAGCATCAAATATACTTGAAATCAATGTGAATACACTGTTATACCATGTGTTTTTACTTCTATAAGTAAACAGCATCAAATATACTTGTATTTAATGTAAATACACTGTTATACCACGAGTTTTTACTTCTATATGTAAACTGCATGGAATATACTTGTATTCAATGGGAATACACTGTTATACCATGAGTTTTTACTTCTATATGTATACTGCATCAAATATACTTGTATTCAATGTGAATACACTGTTATACCATGAGTTTTTACTTCTATATGTAAACTGCATGGAATATACTTGTATTCAATGTGAATACACTGTTGTACCATGAGTTTTTACTTCTATATGTAAACTGAATGGAATATACTTGTATTCAATGGGAATACACTGTTATACCATGAGTTTTTACTTCTATATGTATACTGCATCAAATATACTTGTATTTAATGTGAATACACTGTTATACCATGAGTTTTTACTTCTATATGTAAAACAGCATCAAATATACTTGTATTCAATGTGAATACACTGTTATACCATGACTTTTTACTTCTATATGTATACTGCATCAAATATACTTGTATTCAATGTGAATACACTGTTATACCATGAGTTTTTACTTCTATATGTAAACAGCATCAAACATACTTGTATTCAATGTGAATACACTGTTATACCATGAGTTTTTACTTCTATATGTAAACTGCATGGAATATACTTACATTCAATGTAAATACACTGTTATACCATGAGTTTTTACTTCTATATGTAAACAGCATCAAATATACTTGTATTCAATGTGAATACGCTGTTATACCATGAGTTTTTACTTCAATATGTATACTGCATCAAATATACTTGTATAAAATGTGAATACACTGTTATACAATGAGTTTTTACTTCTATATGTAAACAGCATCAAATATACTTGTATTCAATGTGAATACACTGTTATACCATGAGTTTTTACTTCTATATATAAACAGCATCAAATATACTTGTATTCAATGTGAATAGACTGTTATACCGTGATACCATGAGTTTTTACTTCTTATATGTAAACTTCATGGAATATACTTGTATTCAATGTGAATACACTGTCATACCATGAGTTTTTACTTCTATATGTAAAAAGCATCAAATATACTTGTATTCAATGCGAATACACTGTTATACAATGAGTTTTTACTTCTATATGTAAACAGTATCAAATAAACTTGTATTCAATGTGAATACACTGTTATACAATGAGTTTCTATTTCTATATGTAAACAGCATCAAATATACTTGTATTCAATGTGAATACCCTGTTAAACCATGAGTTTTTACTTCTATATGTAAAACAGCATCAAATATACTTGAAATCAATGTGAATACACTGTTATACCATGAGTTTTTTATTTCTACATGTATACTGCATCAAATATACTTGTATTTAATGTGAATACACTGTTATACAATGAGTTTTTATTTCTATATGTAAACAGCATCAAATATACTTGTATTCAATGTGAATACACTGTTATACCATGAGTTTTTATTTCTACATGTATACTGCATCAAATATACTTGTATTTAATGTGAATACACTGTTATACAATGAGTTTTTATTTCTATATGTAAACAGCATCAAATATACTTGTATTCAATGTGAATACACTGTTATACCACGAGTTTTTAATTCTATATGTATACTGCATCAAATATACTTGTATTAAATGTGAATACACTGTTATATCATGAGTTTTTACTTCTATATGTAAACAGCATCAAATATACTTGTATTCAATTTGAATACACTGTTATACCATGAGTTTCTACTTCTATATGTAAACAGGATCAAATATACTTGTATTCAATGTGAATACACTGTTATACCATGAGTTTTTACTTTTATATGTAAAACAGCATCAAATATACTTGAAATCAATGTGAATACACTGTTATACCATGTGTTTTTACTTCTATAAGTAAACAGCATCAAATATACTTGTATTTAATGTAAATACACTGTTATACCACGAGTTTTTACTTCTATATGTAAACTGCATGGAATATACTTGTATTCAATGGGAATACACTGTTATACCATGAGTTTTTACTTTTATATGTAAAACAGCATCAAATATACTTGTATTCAATTTGAATACACTGTTATACCATGAGTTTCTACTTCTATATGTAAACAGGATCAAATATACTTGTATTCAATGTGAATACACTGTTATACCATGAGTTTTTACTTTTATATGTAAAACAGCATCAAATATACTTGAAATCAATGTGAATACACTGTTATACCATGTGTTTTTACTTCTATAAGTAAACAGCATCAAATATACTTGTATTTAATGTAAATACACTGTTATACCACGAGTTTTTACTTCTATATGTAAACTGCATGGAATATACTTGTATTCAATGGGAATACACTGTTATACCATGAGTTTTTACTTCTATATGTATACTGCATCAAATATACTTGTATTCAATGTGAATACACTGTTATACCATGAGTTTTTACTTCTATATGTAAACTGCATGGAATATACTTGTATTCAATGTGAATACACTGTTGTACCATGAGTTTTTACTTCTATATGTAAACTGAATGGAATATACTTGTATTCAATGGGAATACACTGTTATACCATGAGTTTTTACTTCTATATGTATACTGCATCAAATATACTTGTATTTAATGTGAATACACTGTTATACCATGAGTTTTTACTTCTATATGTAAAACAGCATCAAATATACTTGTATTCAATGTGAATACACTGTTATACCATGACTTTTTACTTCTATATGTATACTGCATCAAATATACTTGTATTCAATGTGAATACACTGTTATACCATGAGTTTTTACTTCTATATGTAAACAGCATCAAACATACTTGTATTCAATGTGAATACACTGTTATACCATGAGTTTTTACTTCTATATGTAAACTGCATGGAATATACTTACATTCAATGTAAATACACTGTTATACCATGAGTTTTTACTTCTATATGTAAACAGCATCAAATATACTTGTATTCAATGTGAATACGCTGTTATACCATGAGTTTTTACTTCAATATGTATACTGCATCAAATATACTTGTATAAAATGTGAATACACTGTTATACAATGAGTTTTTACTTCTATATGTAAACAGCATCAAATATACTTGTATTCAATGTGAATACACTGTTATACCATGAGTTTTTACTTCTATATATAAACAGCATCAAATATACTTGTATTCAATGTGAATAGACTGTTATACCGTGATACCATGAGTTTTTACTTCTATATGTAAACTTCATGGAATATACTTGTATTCAATGTGAATACACTGTCATACCATGAGTTTTTACTTCTATATGTAAAAAGCATCAAATATACTTGTATTCAATGCGAATACACTGTTATACAATGAGTTTTTACTTCTATATGTAAACAGTATCAAATAAACTTGTATTCAATGTGAATACACTGTTATACAATGAGTTTCTATTTCTATATGTAAACAGCATCAAATATACTTGTATTCAATGTGAATACCCTGTTAAACCATGAGTTTTTACTTCTATATGTAAAACAGCATCAAATATACTTGAAATCAATGTGAATACACTGTTATACCATGAGTTTTTATTTCTACATGTATACTGCATCAAATATACTTGTATTTAATGTGAATACACTGTTATACAATGAGTTTTTATTTCTATATGTAAACAGCATCAAATATACTTGTATTCAATGTGAATACACTGTTATACCATGAGTTTTTTATTTCTACATGTATACTGCATCAAATATACTTGTATTTAATGTGAATACACTGTTATACAATGAGTTTTTATTTCTATATGTAAACAGCATCAAATATACTTGTATTCAATGTGAATACACTGTTATACCACGAGTTTTTAATTCTATATGTATACTGCATCAAATATACTTGTATTAAATGTGAATACACTGTTATATCATGAGTTTTTACTTCTATATGTAAACAGCATCAAATATACTTGTATTCAATTTGAATACACTGTTATACCATGAGTTTCTACTTCTATATGTAAACAGGATCAAATAAACTTGTATTCAATGTGAATACACTGTTATACCATGAGTTTTTACTTTTATATGTAAAACAGCATCAAATATACTTGAAATCAATGTGAATACACTGTTATACCATGTGTTTTTACTTCTATAAGTAAACAGCATCAAATATACTTGTATTTAATGTAAATACACTGTTATACCACGAGTTTTTACTTCTATATGTAAACTGCATGGAATATACTTGTATTCAATGGGAATACACTGTTATACCATGAGTTTTTACTTCTATATGTATACTGCATAAAATATACTTGTATTCAATGTGAATACACTGTTATACCATGAGTTTTTACTTCTATATGTAAACTGCATGGAATATACTTGTATTCAATGTGAATACACTGTTGTACCATGAGTTTTTACTTCTATATGTAAACTGAATGGAATATACTTGTATTCAATGGGAATACACTGTTATACCATGAGTTTTTACTTCTATATGTATACTGCATCAAATATACTTGTATTTAATGTGAATACACTGTTATACCACGAGTTTTTACTTCTATATGTAAAACAGCATCAAATATACTTGTATTCAATGTGAATACACTGTTATACCATGACTTTTTACTTCTATATGTATACTGCATCAAATATACTTGTATTCAATGTGAATACACTGTTATACCATGAGTTTTTACTTCTATATGTAAACAGCATCAAACATACTTGTATTCAATGTGAATACACTGTTATACCATGAGTTTTTACTTCTATATGTAAACTGCATGGAATATACTTACATTCAATGTGAATACACTGTTATACCATGAGTTTTTACTTCTAAATGTAAACAGCATCAAATATACTTGTATTCAATGTAAATACACTGTTATACCATGAGTTTTTACTTCTATATGTAAACAGCATCAAATATACTTGTATTCAATGTGAATACGCTGTTATACCATGAGTTTTTACTTCAATATGTATACTGCATCAAATATACTTGTATAAAATGTGAATACACTGTTATACAATGAGTTTTTACTTCTATATGTAAACAGCATCAAATATACTTGTATTCAATGTGAATACACTGTTATACCATGAGTTTTTACTTCTATATATAAACAGCATCAAATATACTTGTATTCAATGTGAATAGACTGTTATACCGTGATACCATGAGTTTTTACTTCTATATGTAAACTTCATGGAATATACTTGTATTCAATGTGAATACACTGTTATACAATGAGTTTCTATTTCTATATGTAAACAGCATCAAATATACTTGTATTCAATGTGAATACCCTGTTAAACCATGAGTTTTTACTTCTATATGTAAAACAGCATCAAATATACTTGAAATCAATGTGAATACACTGTTATACCATAAGTTTTTACTTCTATATGTAAACAGCATCAAATATACTTGTATTCAATGTGAATACACTGTTATACCATGAGTTTTTACTTCTATATATAAACAGCATCAAATATACTTGTATTCAATGTGAATACACTGTTATACCATGAGTTTTTACTTCTATATGTATTCTGCATCAAATATACTTTATTCAATGTGAATACACTGTTATACCATTTGTTTTTATTTCTATATGTAAACAGCATCAAATATAATTGTATTCAATGTGAATACACTGTTATACCATGAGTTTTAACTTCTATATGTATACTGCATCAAATATACTTGTATTAAATGTGAATACACTGTTATACCATGAGTTTTCACTTCTATATGTAAACAGCATCAAATATACTTGTATTCAATGTGAATACACTGTTATACCACGAGTTTTTAATTCTATATGTATACTGCATCAAATATACTTGTATTAAATGTGAATACACTGTTATACCATGAGTTTTTACTTCTATATGTAAACTGCATCAAATATACTTGTATTCAATGTGAATACACCGTTATACCATGAGTTTCTGCTTCTATATGTAAACAGCATCAAATATAGTTGTGTTCAATGTGAATACACTGTTATACCATGAGTTTTTACTTCTATATGTATACTGCATCAAATATACTTGTATTAAATGTGAATACACTGTTATACCATGAGTTTTTACTTCTATATGTAAACAGCATCAAATATACTTGTATTCAATGTGAATACACTGTTATACCATTAGTTTCTACTTCTATATGTAAACAGGATCAAATATACTTGTATTCAATGTGAATAAACTGTTATACCATGAGTTTTTACTTCTATATGTAAACAGAATCAAATATACTTGTATTCAATGTGAATACACTGTTATACCATTAGTTTCTACTTCTATATGAAAACAGGATCAAATATACTTGTATTCAATGTGAATACACTATTATACCATGAGTTTTTACTTCTATATGTAAACAGAATCAAATATACTTGTATTCAATGTGAATACACTGTTATACCATGAGTTTTTACTTCTATATGTAAACTGCATGGAATATACTTGTATTCAAGGTGAATACACTGTTATACAATGAGTTTCTACTTCTATATGTAAACAGCATCAAATATACTTGTATTCAATGTGAATACATTGTTATACCATGAGTTTTTACTTCTATATGTAAACAGCATCAAATATACTTGTATTCAATGTGAATACACTGTTATACCATGAGTTTTTACTTCTATGTGTAAACTGCATGGAATATACTTGTATTCAATATGAATACACTGTTATACCATGAGTTTTTACTTCTATATGTATACTGCATCAAATATACTTGTATTCAATGTGAATACACTGTTTTACCATGAGTTTTTACTTCTATATGTAAACAGGATCAAATATACTTGTATTCAATGTGAATACACTGTTATACCATGAGTTTTTACTTTTATATGTAAACAGCATCAAATATACTTGTATTCAATGTGAATACACTGTTATACCATGAGTTTCTACTTCTATATGTAAACAGGATCAAATATACTTGTATTCAATGTGAATACACTGTTATACCATGAGTTTTTACTTCTATATGTAAACAGAATCAAATATACTTGTATTCAATGTGAATACACTGTTATACCATGAGTTTTTACTTTTATATGTTAACAGCATCAAATATACTTGTATTTAATGTGAATACACTGTTATACCATGAGTTTTTACTTCTATATGTAAACAGCATCAAATATACTTGTATTCAATGTGAATACACTGTTATACCATGAGTTTTTACTTCTATATGTAAACTGCATGGAATATACTTGTATTCAATGTGAATACACTGTTATACCATGAGTTTTTACTTCTATATGTAAACTGCATGGAATATACTTGTATTCAATGGGAATACATTGTTATACCTTGAGTTTTTACTTCTATATGTATACTGCATCAAATATACTTGTATTCAATGTGAATACACTGTTATACCATGAGTTTTTACTTCTATATGTAAACTGCATGGAATATACTTGTATTCAATGTGAATACACTTTTATACCATGAGTTTTTACTTCTATATGTAAACTGCATGGAATATACTTGTATTTAATGTGAATACACTGTTATACCATGAGTTTTTACTTCTATATGTAAACAGCATCAAATATACTTGTATTCAATGTGAATACACTGTTATACGATGAGTTTCTACTACTTTATGTAAACAGCATCAAATATACTTGTATCCAATGTGAATACACTGTTATACCATGAGTTTCTACTTCTATATGTAAACAGCATCAAATATACTTGTATTCAATGTGAATACACTGTTATACCATGAGTTTTTACTTCTATATGTAAACTGCATCAAATATACTTGTATTCAATGTGAATACACTGTTATACCATGAGTTTCTGCTTCTATATGTAAACAGCATCAAATATACTTGTATTCAATGTGAATACACTGTTATACCATTAGTTTCTACTTCTATATGTAAACAGGATCAAATATACTTGTATTCAATGTGAATACATTGTTATACCATTTGTTTTTACTTCTATATGTAAACAAAATCAAATATACTTGTATTCAATGTGAATACACTGTTATACAATGAGTTTCTACTTCTATATGTAAACAGCATCAAATATACTTGTATTCAATGTGAATACACTGTTATACCATGAGTTTTTACTTCTATATGTAAACAGCATCAAATATACTTGTATTCAATGTGAATACACTGTTATACCATGAGTTTTTACTTCTATATGTAAACAGCATCAAATATACTTGTATTCAATGTGAATACACTGTTATACCATGAGTTTTTACTTCTATATGTAAACTGCATGGAATATACTTGTATTCAATGGGAATACATTGTTATACCATGAGTTTTTACTTCTATATGTATACTGCATCAAATATACTTGTATTCAATGTGAATACACTGTTATACCATGAGTGTTTACTTCTATATGTAAACTGCATGGAATATACTTGTATTCAATATGAATACACTGTTATACCATGAGTTTTTACTTCTATATGTAAACTGCATGGAACATACTTGTATTCAATGGGAATACACTGTTATACCATGAGTTTTTACTTCTATATGTATACTGCATCAAATATACTTGTATTTAATGTGAATACACTGTTATACCATGAGTTTTTACTTCTATATGTAAACAGCATCAAATATACTTGTATTCAATGTGAATACACTGTTATACGATGAGTTTCTACTACTTTATGTAAACAGCATCAAATATACTTGTATTCAATGTGAATACACTGTTATACCATGAGTTTCTGCTTCTATATGTAAACAGCATCAAATATACTTGTATTCAATGTGAATACACTGTTATACCATTAGTTTCTACTTCTATATGTAAACAGGATCAAATATACTTGTATTCAATGTGAATACATTGTTATACCATGAGTTTTTCCTTCTATATGTAAACAAAATCAAATATACTTGTATTCAATGTGAATACACTGTTATACCATGAGTTTTTACTTCTATATGTAAACTGCATGGAATATACTTGTATTCAATGTGAATACACTGTTATACAATGAGTTTCTACTTCTATATGTAAACAGCATCAAATATACTTGTATTCAATGTGAATACACTGTTATACCATGAGGTTTTACTTCTATATGTAAACAGCATCAAATATACTTGTATTCAATGTGAATACACTGTTATACCATGAGTTTTTACTTCTATATGTAAACAGCATCAAATATACTTGTATTCAATGTGAATACACTGTTATACCATGAGTTTTTACTTCTATATGTAAACTGCATGGAATATACTTGTTTTCAATATGAATACACTGTTATACCATGAGTTTTTACTTCTATATGTATACTGCATCAAATATACTTGTATTAAATGTGAATACACTGTTTCACCATGAGTTTTTACTTCTATATGTAAACAGCATCAAATATACTTGTATTCAATGTGAATACACTGTTATACCATGAGTTTTTACTTCTATATATAAACAGCATCAAATATACTTGTATTTAATGTGAATACACTGTTATACCATCATACCATGAGTTTTTAATTCTATATGTAAACAGAATCAAATATTCTTGTATTCAATGTGAATACACTGTTATACCATGAGTTTTTACTTTTATATGTAAACAGCATCAAATATACTTGTATTCAATGTGAATACACTGTTATACCATGAGTTTTTACTTCTATATGTAAACAGCATCAAATATACTTGTATTCAATGTGAATACACTGTTATACCATGAGTTGTTACTTCTATATGTAAACTGCATGGAATATACTTGTATTCAATGTGAATACACTGTTATACCATGAGTTTTTACTTCTATATGTAAACTGCATGGAATATACTTGTATTCAATGGGAATACACTGTTATACCATGAGTTATAACTTCTATATGTATACTGCATCAAATATACTTGTATTCAATGTGAATACACTGTTATACCATGAGTGTCTACTTCTTTATGTAAACAGGATCAAATATACTTGTATTCAATGTGAATACACTGTTATACTATGAGTTTTTACTTCTAATGTAAACAGCATCAAATATACTTGTATTCAATGTGAATACAATGTTATACCATGAGTTTCTACTTCGATATCTAAACAGCATCAAATATACTTTTATTCAATGTGAATAGACTGTTATACCACGAGTTTTTACTTCTATATGTATACTGCATCAAATATACTTGTATTCAATGTGAATACACTGTTATACCATGAGTTTTCACTTCTATATGTAAACAGCATCAAATATACTTGTATTCAATGTGAATACACTGTTATACCATGAGTTTTTACTTCTAAATGTAAACAGAATCAAATTACTTGTATTCAATGTGAATACACTGTTATACCATGAGTTTTTACTTCTATATGTATACTGCATCAAATATACTTGTATTAAATGTGAATACACTGTTATACCATGAATTTTTACTTCTATATGTAAACAGCATCAAATATACTTGTATTCAATGTGAATACACTGTTATACCACGAGTTTTTACTTCTATATGTAAACAGCATCAAATAACTTGTATTCAATGTGAATACACTGTTATACCATGAGTTTTTACTTCTATATGTAAACTGCATGGAATATACTTGTATTCAATGTGAATACACTGTTATACCATGAGTTTTTACTTCTATATGTATACTGCATCAAATATACTTGTATTCAATGTGAATACACTGTTATACCATGAGTTTTTACTTCTATACGTAAACAGCATCAAATATACTTGTATTCAATGTGAATACACTGTTATACAATGAGTTTTTACTTCTATAGATAAACAGCATCAAATATACTTGTATTCAATGTGAATACACTGTTATACCATGAGTTTCTACTTCTATATGTAAACAGGATCAAATATACTTTTATTCAATGTGAATACACTGTTATACCATGAGTTTTTACTTCTATATGTAAACAGCATCAAATATACTTGTATTCAATGTGAATACACTGTTATACCATGAGTTTTTACTTCTATATATAAACAGCATCAAATATACTTGTATTCAATGTGAATACACTGTTATACCATTATACCATTTGTTTTTACTTCTATATGTAAACTGCATGGAATATACTTGTATTCAATGTGAATACACTGTTATATGGCAAGCCAAACGTACCGGCCGAATCGAATAGTGATCCGCGCGCGAGCATTAATATATGTCTTGATGTGATGATATATCTGTCGTGCGAAGTGAGTTGCTAGACCATAAAGGGTCACAGATACGAGGGTCACCTTCTAACGTGCGACATGGGCACACCAAGCGGCTGACACCAACAACTCTTACAGACACCCGCTAAGATTTTGTTAACGAACACGGCTTATCGTAACAATGTTTAATAACCGTATACCGTAACGCAAATGTCTTCATTTATCATTTCTTAATACAATTACCCTATGTTGGAGAACCAAAAAAGTGTATGTGGTAGTACGGTTACTTAGCATTGTTAACAGCTGTTAACTAACCTCACGGTTAGTTAACCATTTCTTTATGTACAGAGGTCAGTGAACCATTTCTTCATGTAACCTCTGTCATTCGCCGAGGTCAATACCCAGTATGTCCCCAGAGAAGCGTTTCATAAAATTGTTAGCCCAGAAGATCGAAATCCACCCACTAATGAAGTGAAATCAAAGGAAACGATGTCACCGGTGCACAGTTCACTTTCTGCTCGCAATCGCACCGGTCTATTAGACTCTTGACCCCACATTTAAAATGGCTAATGTCATAGAGAACGAGGCAGAAAATGTAACAGAGCGCATATTTCGCTATCTTTGGAAAAGCGACTCCTGCGTGTTTTATTTACGCAATTATTTATCGTCACCAGCTGCCACAGAGGAACTTGAATTGTACGAAAAACGAAATTGGACAATTCTAAAAATAAGTGGAGTAGTAGGATTTTTCGCGGATGGTGTTACAACGGTAAGCTACTGTACATATAATATGGTATTATTCAAATATTACAGTATAATTTTGTTTGGTTTTTTGGCGACTTGTGTGGTTTTTTGAAAGACCTGCATGATATTTGGCCTCTTGGAAATTTAGAGAGCCGTTCACTGATTGCCAAATTGAATCTGGTATACTGAATTCTTTTGCCAGAGGTAACTGGATTGTTTATCTTAAATGAATTCGCAATAACAACTTTGATTTATTTAGGCCTTGCGATACGGGTTGCAACAAGAACTCGGTGTAAGTGCGTCTGAGGCGCAGAAAATAGTTATTTTTGGATACATGGCTTTTTTGGCAGGGCGAATTCCCGGTACAGGCCCATTTGAGAACGTTGTACAACTGGAAGACGATGAAGAACAGCCGCAAATTGCTAGCTTGCTGGACAGCAGCCATAATTTGAATACGGATGTTACACCACTGTCACCGAACTTTTCAGGTGCTGTTGTAGCTACGAAAACGTACCCAGAGATGGGTTCTAGCAAGAAACCATCTTTGCATCTGCTACAAAATGCACAAGTGCATAACGTCAATGATAGTAACACTAGTAACACATTGATTGATGTAGCAACTTCCAATGGTGGAATGTCACCTACGTCATCGCCCCCTTCTGGTTTTGCGAGAATTGGTCACAATTGTTACTCCGCAGACAGAATATGTACGCTACCATCAACTAGCGAATCGTTACCTCGGTCACCAATGGTCCACCCAGGTACGCTGTACAAATAATCCAACGATGAAGAATATCAGTCCAATCTTGCTATAGTACACAGCAAGATCAACACAGACCCTTACCCAACGCCGACGGGAACTAAGAAGAAGCGACTGCTCAGCACAATGCAGTTGCACTCACAACTTCGCAACGGGAGAAAAGGTAAATAAACGTTTTAAATGTGTAATTGTTTGTCATCTAACTGAAGCAAGTTGTACAGGAGGCCTGCGTAAGCAGTCGCTTGAGATGCAACATGCTGTAAATATCGTATGCCTGGAAAAGGGTGGAGACGACACCGTAGTAGAAGATCAAGCTGCCTTACTGCGTCTCGGAAGAGGGGGAATCGGCCAAATAAGATTCATGCTCACGAAATCGCTAACGGCTGAGGCTACGAACGAGATATTTTTGAGGTAGCTTTTGATTGAAATGTTTCATAAATATATTTTAATGTTCATGTTAATTCAGAGAGTTCGTGCCGTTAAGGAATATGGCTGCAAATAAAACCATTAGCTATTATTTCGCTACAAGAATGGGGAACCGTCGTCGCACAAAGCGGAGGTGTGATGGAGCGACCTCTGGAGCGGAACTGATAGTATTTTTTAACAAATTCAAGTCAATCGTAATATTCCTTATAAATTTGACGTAATTTCATTTACAGGCGCTTGCAAGGCAAACCAAACTTCTCTTTCTCGTACCCAAGTACGACTTGGAATTAATGCCTTATTCCGAAGAAGCTAGAGCGCTTGAACAGCATGACACATGCCAAACATGCCATCAAAAGATACCCGTGTCAGAAATAATTTCTCACGTTGCAAGTCACAGAAAGTAATTTTTGTTAATCAATTCAATAGATTTATATTAATTTCCCGGTTTATATTTACAGTCCTCCATCACGTGTGACAGCAACACAAGACAGCAACAGTGAAGATGAGATTGATGACTAGAACCAAACCCACGAGAGAAGGTAAAGAAGAAAATAAAGAAAACATAAACAAAGAAACAAGATACACGCAAAGGTTCACACCATGGGGAAATAAAAATACAGGTGAAACCAAATTGCTTTCTTTTTGGATCACGGATGAAATGTATTAGTGTTTTTCACATTTATTGGGTAACATGTTATGATACTGTTTTGTAAAGTGTTGGCAATACTACTTCTGAAATAAAAATAAACCAGAAAATGTGAAAAAGGATTGATCAACATATGTTACACGTAAATGCTAGTATTTCTGAGCTTCCATGTAGAACTAGGTGTTGACTTACATCAAGAGAGTACAAGCCAGGCTAACACAAACCTACCCATGAAAATTACAAGAAAACAAACTATACTTAATGAAACAGTATTACATTAGTCCCATACATTTTCCAATCACCTTGATAGGCATAGTTGCAATTACTGCTAAGATGTCTCAATCGCATGCTAAGTGCTAACCGACAATAGTTTCTTTTTCCTTTTCTGTTTTCATCGGTATATTAATGTAACATTTCATCGGACATTTCTTACTTTTTTCTGTTGTTACTGTCAATCAAACCTGAAACCTGAAACAAAATCCAACCTACCAAAAGAAAAGAAAAGAAAAAAAAAACAACAAAAACAGTGCAGTTTGGAATGCGATTGACAATTGCACAAGAAAAACGACAGAGGAAAAGAATAAGAAACAATTGACGGTTGGAAGCATTGATGGATTTGAATAAATAGAGAAGACAAATAACAAATAACGGAAAGTATTTCCAATTCCAACAACAAGGAAAGATGAAGCAACTTCCATGGCTCACATATAAAGATCAAACGGTGGACCAAGTATAATTCAGAATTAAAAGTGGAGATCACAAGATAAACAAGTCTATAAGATGACGGGACCTGAAACCCGGTCGGCATGGTGGAATGCCCAAATGAATGGGCAAAGACGAAGCCACTACATACGCGAAACACCACCAATCACACCACATACTTCACTGCCCATACTTCTCCGGCTGCTCTCTTAGGCCGCAAAAATAACACAAAACAAGCATGACGATGACGAAACGTTGTGTTCTTGGGGATGGAAACAGCTACCAGGCATACCAACTATTGGTGAATTGCTGGTCTGAATACAGAATCCCTAAATACTCGCAATGAAAATAAACGCCCACGTCGTTAAGTCTGTAACCACAAACCAGAAACCACTAACCAACCATTAACCACGGAGTCCCAGTGTATGTGCAATACAAAGGATCCAGTGGCACCTTATATTTAGAAAAAGAAAAAATGGAAACTATATCTTCGTCGAAAGATAATACACTGGATATACCGTGGGATTTAGTGATTTCGAAGCTAGGTATGAAGAAGGCATAGTGCTTTATTCATTTTTGTGTAACCGCGTAACCATGCTTCATTGATCACTATAATATCCGTCTAATCTATGCTGTGTATGCTAATCCGTACCATGCTTTTATAGATGCAGGTTTCACACTTGTCATGACCAGCAATATACTTGGTATTCCTCTTCAAACACTAAGAAACAGAATGGTTGAAGAAGGATTAAAAGTTCATGACCACAAGTATGTCACAATTAGTGATAAAAAACTGGATGAAACAATTTACCTTGTTTTAAAAACAGCAACTACAATTGGTAAGAACTACATGTACAGTTCCAATTTGAAGAAGTGATACAAATTCGTTCATAGGTCTTGCTATCATGACTGGAAAGTTGAAAACCCTTGGAATTCGTGCGCATAGGCAAAGGGTTAGAGATTCATATAGCCGAGTCCTGGTTGCTGTTGGGAATCCTTTTCGCAGAAGGATCCAAAGAAGAATGTATTGTGTCAGAGCTCCGCTGTCACTCTGGCATCTTGATGCCAACCTAAAATTGAAATCGTAACTCTAAGCAATGATATCTTACAAGTATTTCTTTAAAGCTGCCCCTTTTGGGATTACAATTTTATTCAGTTGGCGTTTTTACATTCATGGCGCGATTGATGGATACTCTAGGATTATTGCTTTCCTAACAATTTGTCCAAACAACCAGGCAACGTCAGTTTTTGATGGCTTTCTGGCTGCCGTAGAGAAGTTTGGATTGCCTTCCAGAGTAAGGTAGTTAGGTTAAAGAAATCAGTTTGTTTGTTTTCATCGATCGTTGATTGTTATGTCACGTTCGAATCTTATTGTATAATTGCAAGAGGTGACTGTGGAGGAGAAAATGTATTGGTTGCTCAGTACATGACAGAACGTAGGGGCAGCGGTCGTGGTAGTTGTATTCCAGGAAAATCAGTACATAATGTTCGCATAGAGCGTCTATGGCACGATGTATTCCAATCTTCGTCCGGCCCTTTCTATCATACTTTTACGTATGTAGGCTAAATTACATAGCGATACCATTCGATGCAATTAATTCGCGTATTTATGCAGTGAGATGGAAAAAAACGAAATATTTGATGCTGACAAAGAGGTCGACCTTTTTTGCCTTCATTTTACCTGTATGGACCTACTAAAACGTCATATGAAGTACTTTCAAAACACATGGAATTGCCATCCTGTTCGTACCGAGAGAAATATGACTCCAGAAATGCTTTTCGAAGGAGGATTACTAGCCCTGCAACAACAGCAAGATGATAAAAATCTGGAGAACCAAGAAGACTTCACTGAACTTTATCAGGTATAGACAATATAATACTAACAAGTCTTGAACGTTGAAAATTGATGCGAAATGACATGTAGAATTTTGACGACCATGAAGACTGGCCGCCTGATGCCATGGTGGTTAACGAACCCGGTGGTGAAATGGAGCGAATTCGACAGGGGCTTTTGCAGGTGAAAGATGTTGCCTCCGTCATAAATCCCCTGAATGCAAGTGAAATGAAGGAACTCACAGAAACCATCTGTAACCCTCAGCAGATGGAAATACCGAACCTAGTGAAAAAGTATATTGCTGTGAACAAATTTGTACATTTGTGCCTGGAATAACAGGCTTTTCCATGCCAGAATGAAACAATACAGAAAATCACAACCAAAAAATGTGTCACTCCAATAACTTCCCACTACTATCTATTCCAACTCATACATCTTAAAAATACATTCTAGTTAAGACATGGGCTAACCTCTTTATTACTCAACTTCTTTCCTTAAATATGTTTTTACTCTAAGAAATGCAGTTGTTTCGTTTGTTTACTATGGGTGTTTCCATAATGAACCTAGTAGGATTTGGTTCCATGTTTCTTCTTAAGTTTCCAAAACATTCTACATTACAATTATTCCTATAGTAAGAAAACAAAAAGGTATTAAAGTTGCAAACCAGACCAAGAATTTATTGCTGTTTCTATAGTGTTGCTAAAAATAAACTTTAAACTTACCCTTGACCATCAACATTTATTTCCTATAATACATCCTTTGTTAGCAAATGAAAGAAAACTAACTTTTAAAACCGTAAACAAATGTTGACGTGTACACCATCACAAAACAAATTTGCGTACACTATCATAAACGGAACTCGGAACTCCACCTGTGCATGAAGATGTTAAATGAAGAGGACAAGTGAAGTATCCAGTTTCAAAAGTTTTATTGCCTAACGGAGAGCACAATGTTTTTTGTTCGAATATCCCGCTTTTCCCTGTTAGTCCCATCTCGGTCGGTGATTGGCTGTTACTCTTGTAGTAATTTTTCAGGTGAACCACGGAAGATTTCTCAGGCGAACAACGGTTGAAACAATTGTACAAAATTGATGAGTTTTACAAAATTAAATAGCGCTCGGCGGATTCTATTGAAATCTGTAAAATATAAATCTTTAGCTGTAAACGGCAAATTCAGAAAACGGAAAATGAACTCTTTTCTCTTGCACGTTTCCCATGTAGTTGTCTACTGGAACCGGACGATCAAACGGAGAAAAAACCTTTGTTCATTTTCGTTTTTGCAAACTTGAGCATATCAACGAATATCTAAGTCGTCATTTCTTTTTTAAATTTCTGTGGGAGGTTACATGCATTTCAACCATTTGCTTTACGGTATACGGTTATTAAACATTGTTACGATAAGCCGTGGTCGTTAACAAATTGTTAGTAGATGTCTGCAAGAGTTGTTGGTGTCAGCCGCTTGGTGTGCTCATGTCGCACGTTAGAAGGTGACCCTCGTATCTGTGACCCTTTATGGTCTAGCAACTCACTTCGCACGACAGATATATCATCACATCAAGACATATATTAATGCTCGCGTGCGGATCACTATTCGATTCGGCCGGTACGTTTGGCTTGCCATACTGTTATACCATGAGCTTTTACTTCTATATGTATACTGCATCAAATATACTTGTATTCAATGTGAATACACTGTTATACCATGAGTTTTTACTTCTATATGTAAACAGCATCAAATATACTTGTATTCAATGTGAATACACTGTTATACAATGAGTTTTTACTTCTATATGTAAACTGCATGGAATATACTTGTATTCAATGTGAATACACTGTTATACCATGAGTTTTTACTTCTATATGTATACTGCATCAAATATACTTGTATTCAATGTGAATACACTGTTATACCATGAGTTTTTACTTCTATATGTAAACAGCATCAAATATACTTGTATTCAATGTGAATACACTGTTATACCATGAGTTTCTACTTCTTTATGTAAACAGCATCAAATATACTTGTATTCAATGTGAATACACTGTTATACCATGAGTTTTTACTTCTATATGTATACTGCATCAAATATACTTGTATTCAATGTGAATACACTGTTATACCCTGAGTTTTTACTTCTATATATAAAACAGCATCAAATATACTTGTATTCAATGTGAATACACTGTTATACCATGAGTTTTTATTTTTATATGTAAACAGCATCAAATATACTTGTATTCAATGTGAATACACTGTTATACTCATGAGTTTTTATTCCTATATGTATACAGCATCAAATATACTTGTATTCAATGTGAATACACTGTTATACCAGGAGTTTTACTTACTATATGTATACTGCATCAAATATACTTGTATTCAATTGTAAATACACTGTTATACCATGAGTTTTTACTTCTATATGTAAACAGCATCAAATATACTTCTATTCAATGTGAATACACTGTTATACCATGAG